>NC_091316.1:15174902-15179902 GCF_038502225.1 Cherax quadricarinatus
TTAATATGCCTTACTTGGGAATCTTCTCTTCTATGTATTTCCGGTAATATTTCTATGATCTAAATTTCTAATTTCTACTAATACCCTTTAACCTCTCCTTATGTTATCGCGTAATCTTGTGTGCTTGTCACTGTATGGTACTCTAACATCCAAACGCATTATATAACCATTCACAACTGATGTGGTACGAAGTTTTGGTGCGTAGACACTGGTCGGGAGTCACCAATCCATCAAACCACCTGGCATAATTAGAAATCCTGTGATTTTGTATAGGGCTGTTGTTTAAGATTATGTACAATGGACTCTACTAAATAGCTATCGAGCTTGTATAACCCATAATTTGAGTTATATACTGTATTTCTTTCATGTTTCAAGAGGGAAGATTCAATTATGTTTCTTTCCATGACAGAACTAACGTGGTTAAAGACAGCATTCAACTCCTGCCCTTCTCGACAAAATCCCTAGGGATTTTGTCGAGAAGGCACTAATATCGGCAAGAAAGACTTTCTACAGGACTGATCCTAAGAAAGTGGTAGCCAAGAAAAATGTACTAGTTTTATCATACAACGAGAATCTGGTCTGCCTACGTCAGGCATTAAAAAATAACAATATAAACATTACTTTCAAGAACACAGGGACTGAAACAAAGACTGATTAAAAACACACCTTTCAACAAAGTTGGTGGGGTTTACAAGCTCCCATGTACTTAGTGTCCTCTTTCATATATTGGTCAAACAGGCAAATTTCTGGAAACCAGAACAGGTCAACATAAATAATCAGTCAGGACAGGGCAGGAGTCGAATGCTATCTTTAACCACGTTAGTTCATGAAATCACCCACCAGAATGGGATGCTGCCCAGATTATAATACCAAACAAAAAGAAAGATAATTGAATCTTCCCTCTTGAAATATGAAAGGAATACATTACATAACTCAAATTATAAGTTATACAAGCTCGACAGCTATTTAGTAGAGTCCAGTGCACACAATCTTAAACAACAATGCCATACAAAATCACAGGATTGCTCATTATCGCAACACGAAAGGCCAAAAGCTATCATTCTACTCCCCTTGTGGTTGTTTTCCATCTTGTATCGCTCCTTCTCGAATATATATATATATATATATATATATATCTATATATATATATATATATATATATATATATATATATATATATATAGGAGAATAGAAGCATCAGGGAAGAGAGAGGTGAAGGTTTATAAACTAAAAGAGGAGGCAGTTAGGGTAAGATATAAACAGCTATTGGAGGATAGATGGGCTAATGAGAGCATAGGCAATGGGGTCGAAGTGGTATGGCGTAGGTTTAAAAATGTCGTGTTAGAGTGTTCAGCAGAAGTTTGTGGTTACAGGAAAGTGGGTGCAGGAGGGAAGAGGAGCGATTGGTGGAAAGATGATGTAAAGAGAGTAGTAAGGGAGAAAAAGTTAGCATATGAGAAGTTTTTACAAAGTAGAAGTGATGCAAGGAGGGAAGAGTATATGGAGAAAAAGAGAGAGGTTAAGAGAGTGGTGAAGCAATGTAAAAAGAGAGCAAATGAGAGAGTGGCTGAGATGTTATCAACAAATTTTGTTGAAAATAAGAAAAAGTTTTGGAGTGAGATTAACAAGTTAAGGAAGCCTAGAGAACAAATGGATTTGTCAGTTAAAAATAGGAGAGGAGAGTTATTAAATGGAGAGTTAGAGGTATTGGGATGATGGAGGGAATATTTTGAGGAATTGCTAAATGTTGATGAAGATAGGGAAGCTGTGATTTCGTGTATAGGGCAAGGAGGAATAACATCTTGTAGGAGTGAGGAAGAGCCAGTTGTGAGTGTGGGGGAAGTTCGTGAGGCAGTAGGTAAAATGAAAGGGGGTAAGGCAGCCGGGACTGATGGGATAAAGATAGAAATGTTAAAAGCAGGTGGGGATATAGTTTTGGAGAGGTTGGTGCAATTATTTAATATATGTATGGAAGAGGGTAAGGTACCTAGGGTTTGGCAGAGAGCATGCATAGTTCCTTTGTATAAAGGCAAAGGGGACAAAAGAGAGTGCAAAAATTATAGGGGGATAAGTCTGTTGAGTATACCTGGTAAAGTGTATGGTAGAGTTATTATTGAAAGAATTAAGAGTAAGACGGAGAATAGGATAGCAGATGAACAAGGAGGCTTTAGGAAAGGTAGGGGGTGTGTGGACCAGGTGTTTACAGTGAAACAGTATTTAGATAAGGCTAAAGAGGTCTTTGTAGCATTTATGGATTTGGAAAAGGCGTATGACAGGGTGGATAGAGGGGCAATGTGGCAGATGTTGCAGGTGTATGGTGTAGGAGGTAGGTTACTGAAAGCAGTGAAGAGTTTTTACGAGGATAGTGAGGCACAAGTTAGAGCATGTAGGAAAGAGGGAAATTATTTCCCAGTAAAAGTAGGCCTTAGACAAGGATATGTGATGTCACCGTGGTTGTTTAATATATTTATAGATGGGGTTGTAAGAGAAGTAAATGCGAGGGTCTTGGCAAGAGGCGTGGAGTTAAAAGATAAAGAATCACACACAAAGTGGGAGTTGATACAGTTGCTCATTGCTGATGACACTGTGCTCTTGGGAGATTCTGAAGAGAAGTTGCAGAGATTGGTGGATGAATTTGGTAGGGTATGCAAAAGAAGAAAATTAAAAGTGAATACAGGAAAGAGTAAGGTTATGAGGATAACAAAAAGATTAGGTGATGAAAGATTGGATATCAGATTGGAGGGAGAGAGTATGGAGGAGGTGAATGTATTCAGATATTTGGGAGTGGACGTGTCAGCGGATGGGTCTATGAAAGATGAGGTGAATCATAGAATTGATGAGGGGAAAATTGTGAGTGGTGCACTTAGGAGTCTGTGGAGACAAAGAACTTTGTCCTTGGAGGCAAAGAGTATAGTTTTACCAACGCTCTTATATGGGTGTGAAGCAAGGGTGATGAATGTTGCAGCGAGGAGAAGGCTGGAGGCAGTGGAGATGTCATGTCTGAGGGCAATGTGTGGTGTGAATATAATGCAGAGAATTCGTAGTTTGGAAGTTAGGAGGAGGTGCGGGATTACCAAAACTGTTGTCCAGAGGGCTGAGGAAGGGTTGTTGAGGTGGTTCGGACATGTAGAGAGAATGGAGCGAAACAGAATGACTTCAAGAGTGTATCAGTCTGTAGTGGAAGGAAGGCGGGGTAGGGGTCGGCCTAGGAAAGATTGGAGGGAGGGGGTAAAGGAGGTTTTGTGTGCGAGGGGCTTGGACTTCCAGCAGGCATGCGTGAGCGTGTTTGATAGGAGTGAATGGAGACAAATGGTTTTTAATACTTGACGTGCTGTTGGAGTGTGAACAAAGTAACATTTATGAAGGGGTTCAGGGAAACCGGCAGGCCGGACTTGAGTCCTGGAGATGGGAAGTACAGTGCTTGCACTCTGAAGGAGGGGTGTTAATGTTGCAGTTTAAAAACTGTAGTGTAAAGCACCCCTCTGGCAAGACAGTGATGGAGTGAATGATGGTGAAAGTTTTTTTTTTCGGGCCACCCTGCCTTGGTGGGAATCGGCCAGTGTGATAATAAAAAAAAATATATACAATATATATATATATATATATATATATATATATATATATATATATATATATATATATATATATATATATATATATATATATATATATATATATATATATATATATATATATATATATATATATATATATATATATATATATATATCAGTAGTAGTACCAGTTCCTAGTAACCAATTACCAGTACTCTAGGTCTTTCCGTGGCCGTTCCAACCGCAGAACCCGAAGAGGAAACAGACATCGTGGTTCTCAAAATAACCAGAACCAGGCTCATTCTTCATATATATATAACAATGGTTATAAATGACCATAATTTTTAAAGGGGTGGACCGGTAAGCCAGCGGAAGGCCTCGGTCAGATGACCAAAAGCTCCAAAGGCGGGTCATCATCTGACTAAGACCCGCGTCAGGAAACATTTGTCCTGTTTCCTGACGAACCTTACCTAACCTAACCTAACCTCATTCTTCCAATTCGGGGGAATTCGAGCGCCCCAGTCAAACCGTACCATGGTGACAGTAGGTGATAATGAGTACACCATCCCCGTTCACAATTCCTTTGAAGCCTTAAGCAGTCTCGAGAATGACAATCCTGCTGATGATGTTGCTTCACATGTCTCTGACGTAGATGATTTTGGGGATGAAGTGGAACAAATCTTTGCTGATGACAATCCACCTTTTTGTTTGCACATAACTTCCAATGCAACCATAGGCCCTATAGTGCAAGCATCTGTTCATAATGCGCCCGTTCATTTGTTCATGGACTCTGGTGCGCAAGTCAATATTATCAGGTCTAGTTTGTTTAGGGATAAGCAGTTACAACATGTCCTTCTCGTAGAACCGACTCACGTGTCCTCCCTTAGTGGAGTAGCTGGTTCTCACCTGCGTGTCCGCGGTCGGACTTCCCTCACTTTTTCTATCCAAGGTAGAGACTTCACTGCTTCCTTCCTTGTTGTCGACCAGATTACTTTCCCTGGTGACCTTCTACTGGGATTTGCTTCCATGCGAGACTTACGTATTGTGCTCGACCCTATCGATGGCATGCCCAAATTGATGACTTGATCGTACCATTTTGGGGTTACCAGCTTGGATCCGAGATCTGATATACTGCCGCAGAGTACGACATTCGAATTAAGTCCTTACAGGCCAGTGCATTTTCCAGTAGCGCACCCAAGCGGTCAGGCACTGATGATCCTGTCACTCCTGTCTGTGTTCCTGCAACTTCAGACTTGCAAGATAGTGTCCAGTTACCTCAAGTGTCCGAGGACGCTCTGACTACCTTGAGTGCTGAGCCTATCCCTGCAATGTCTGCTAGTTCAAGTAGTAGTTTCTCCACAGGGGACGCCTTGTCAGAAAACAATTTCTTGCAACTAGTAATGCCATCTCTTGTTGATGTCACATGCCGTCTGCAGAAAGACGTTT
>NC_091316.1:15184902-15197402 GCF_038502225.1 Cherax quadricarinatus
CTATTCGCCACGACTTTCTGTTCCCTGTTCCCAATTCCAGCCTTGGCACACACCTCGACCCACAGACCATCCGCATTGGCGTTGCCTATCGACTTGCCGCCCCTGTTCTCGCCGAACACAGGTGTATTTGTGGCAGTGAAGCAGCAGACCGATTCGGGTACCATGGTCTTGTGTTCCGTAAACCCGACGGAAAGATTGCAAGACATGAGGAGGCTAATAACCTTATCACGAGGACCCTCACAACAGCCGGATGCCCAGCAGTAAGGGAGCCACCCCAGCTATGCAGATGTGATGGCAGCCAAAAGCATCCAGATGGTATCATCCTTCAAGCCTGGACAGACGGCAAGCAGGTGGTGTGGAACTACACATGTGTATCTACCTTGGCTGATACCTATCTCCAATACACCACGGAGGAAGAAGGAGCAGCAGCTGCCAGCTTCAGGGAGTTCGAAAAGTCTAGAAAATATGAAGAACTTGCTCATCATTATGTTTGTTCCCATAGGCTCAGAGACCCTTGTCTCATGGGAAAAGAGTGCATCTAAGTTCCTTAAGGAGCTAGGCAAAAGACTCATCAGGGTAACTAGGGATCCCAGGGCAGCTAGTTTTCTGTTCCAGCGACTCAGTGCGGCTGTTCAGAGGGGTAATGCCTGCTGTATTTTGGGCACCCGCCCCAGCTCTGAAGAGCTGGATGAGATTTTCGTATTATAATGAGTGACAAAAAGGTAACAATATGTACTAGACATGTATCTCTCACATCTCATGTACTGTATATGCCATCTTCATATCAACAATGTATCTCTCAAATCTTTTGTATCATATTATGTAGTAAAATATACCTATTCGTAAAAAAGAATGAAAAGATGGGGTGGTAGGGGAAGTGGAATATTCAAATGACTTCAGGAAGAAATCCAAATATTCTTCCTTGAAGCCTTTTTATCCACTTCTCCGAGGCTATGGGTCCCCACAATTTACACCATAGGTGGATCCCATATATATATATATATATATATATATATATATATATATATATATATATATATATATATATACGGAGGTACCACCTCTGTAACTGGACTAGGGACCCTCATCCTCAGACAATAAACGTACCTTAGGAAAATCTCAAGGCTCTCCCAGCAGCTGTTTGAATATTTTCTTCTCCTGCCACCTCCTCCATTTTATATTCTATGGGAAATTTTATAAATAGACAGAATACATTGACAGAAAACACAAACATGAATACATTGGTACATTATATCAAAGATTATGAATCTCCTCCAGCTCCTCCGAAGCTGGATGCGAGCCAAGTATGCAGCAAGCATTTCCCCTCTGGATGGCCATGCTGAAGCGCTGGAACATGAAAGTGGCTGCTCTTGGGTCCCTGGTGGTGTCGATGAGTCTGGAACCCAATTCTCTAAGGAAATGTGTAGCATTTTTTCCCCATGATCCCAAGGTCTCTGATCCCACTGGGACAAATTGATACTGTTGGCTTATGTCCCTGTATTTGCTGATCTTGTACTCCTCCCTGTGCTAAGAGCTTGCCATACTTCCAAGGATAGATGGTGATCCTGCCATGCGGTTTACTGGGCTGTGGGTATTGTTGGCTGCTAGTGATTGGGGCTCTCTCTCGGCTGGGCATCCAGCTATAGCAAGGGTTCTCTTTATGATATCGTTGACTTCATTGTGTCTTGCATGCCAGCCCTTGGTTTTGGAATATTTAAGACCATGTAGACCATATTGGTCGGCTTGCGCATCAACGCAAATATTGCAGAGCCAGAGTCAGAGGCGTGTTCCCATTGCCGAAATGGGAACTGTTTGGAGGAAGTCCCCGGAGTGATGTGCACTCACAGCTTGGAGACAGGCAGTCTCCCTGTCTGATGTTACAACCCTAAGCATGTTTGCAAGCACCTTTTCAGCGATGGGGCCATCTCAACTTGACTGTAGGTCAATGCTGCACAAGGTATCGGTGCTGGAGCAGCAAGTCTCCCATTCAGTGATGGCACTGGCATAGCTAGGGTCCTGTATTCCTGCTGAGCCACTGAGGTTGTCTGGAAAAATTTGTTTTATTAACTATATATATATATATATATATATATATATATATATATATATATATATATATATATATATATATATGTGTGTGTGTGTGTGTGTGTGTGTGTGTGTGTGTGTGTGTGTGTGTGTGTGTGTGTGTGTGTGTGTGTGTGTGTGTGTGTGTGTGTGCAGAATAACCACTGTGAAAAAAATAGTAGAATTCCAAGCACTTTGGTGATATCTCACATTATCAAGCAACTATAAAAATATAAGGTTAACAGGAAGGCATATAAGGACGAGACTACACCTCGCTGCCACTTGCCAACTTAATTGATAAATCTTTTAAAGTTGCTAGTAGTACCTTCTACAATTCAAAAAAGGACAACCAACCTTATTCAACTAAAAATATGTTGGTTCGACATTACCATGAAAACATGGTTGATATGCCTTCCCTGCTTAAGAATTTTAATATCAAAGTTGTATTTAAAAATTTTGATATAGTTAAAAAACTTTATATAAAAATCCCCAGAAATACTGAAGGTTGTGTCTACAAGATTACTTCCAAAATGTGTGATAAAGTTTATTACGGTCAAACTGGTAAAAATCTTGAACTACGATTTAAACAACATAAATATAGCATTGGGAAGAATTTAAAATACATTAGATAAATTCAAATTTTTGGGTAGACTATAAACTGTGTTTCACGGATCACTGACTACCTACCTACATCATCACGTAAGTCAGGTGTTGCTGAGGTGGCAGCGAGTTGTAGTCACGTCCTTATTTGCCTTCCCGTTAAGCTTTTATTTTTATAGTTCCTTGATAATGTGAAAAATTATATTTTTTTCACAGTGGTTATTCTACAAATTGTGATATCACCTGTTTACTGCGATCTTATTTGCATATATATATATATATATATATATATATATATATATATATATATATATATATATATATATATATATATATATATATATATATATATATGTGTGTGTGTGTGTGTGTGTGTGTGTGTGTGTGTGTTAGGTAAGACACATATGCAACAGTTGCATATATATATATATATATATATATATATATATATATATATATATATATATATATATATATATATATATATATATATATATATATATATATATATATATGCAAAACAACCACTCTGAAAGAATAGAGAAACTCCAAGCGCTTTCGTGACTACTCACATTATCAAGGAACTATAGTTCCTTGATAATGTGAGTAGTCACGAAAGCGCTTGGAGTTTCTCTATTCTTTCAGAGTGGTTGTTTTGCATATTCTGAAATCACCTGTTTACTGTGATCTTATTGCAGTGGGGTGATAGAGGCTAGGACCTTGGGTAGCTTTAAGAAGAGACTGGACAAATATATGAGTGGGAGGGGCTGGGTTTGATTGATGTCATGGGGTACGGGAGTTATTTCTTGGGTAGCTTTAGGTAGATGTCGTTTTGATAAGGACCTGCCTCGTATGGGCCAGTAGGCCTTCTGCAGTGTTCCTACATTCTTATGTTCTTATATATATATATATATATATATATATATATATATATATATATATATATATATATATATATATATATATATATATATATATAATACACTTGTGCCACCACATTGGCAAACACCTACGGTGAACCCTCAACCAATGGCATTAAACCGTTCCAGAGGGTTTACCGTTGGTCGAAACTGCCGTTGGTCAAGTTAATTTTCCCCATAAAAAACAATGGAAACAGAATTAATCCGTTCCTGACACCCCAGAGTATGAAAAAAAAATTTACATGAAATATACATTTCCTTATATGGAAAGGAATTGGACATGCAAAATAAACAATAATTAAATGCCACTTACCTTTATTGTGGAGTTGTTGATGATTGATGTGCCAGCAGCAGGGGAGATACAGGACTGTGTGAATCCCCTTCCATAAAGACTTCAGGCACCAAGTCCTTTGGTGGGGTAACCTCCCTTCTTGGTTTTTTAATGCCACTAGGACCAGCTTGAGAATCACTGGACCACCCTCTACCACCATCACTACCACCATCACAACCAGTACCACCCTCTACCACCATCACAACCAGTACCACCCTCTACCACCATCACAACCACTACCACCCTCTACCGCCATCACTACCACCCTCTACTACCATCACAACCAGTACCACCCTCTACCACCATCACTACCACCCTCCACCACCATCACAACCAGTACCACCCTCTACCACCATCACAACCAGTACCACCCTCTACCACCATCACAACCAGTACCACCCTCTACCACCATCACAACCACTACCACCCTCTACCACCATCACTACCACCCTCTATCACCATCACAACCACTACCACCCTCTACCACCATCACAACCACTACCACCATCACTACCACCCTCTACCATCACCACTTTTGCATTTTTCTACAAACTTTTTTTTTAATTCTATCGTGTTTCTCACATCCTTTAAAAGCTTTCGTGGGGCCCATGGTGGCTTATTTAGCGGTTACAAGCACTAGAAGCAGTGGAATAATCCAAAATGTATGGGAAGCACACGTGGAAACCGACAGCAACAGCTTGTAAACAATGGCACACTGACATCATTGGTTAAGTTTTTCGCCGTTGGTTAAGGCATTTTTTCTACGGCAAAAAGCGCCGTTAGACGAAATTGCCGTTACTTAATGCCGCCGTTAGTTGAGGGTCAACTGTACTTGTCATACTCCGAAGCTAAAGGGGGTGGAGCTGCCAGCTTCGGGGAGACCCAAAAGACCCGCAAATATGAAGGCCTTCCCCCTTACTATAACTTCATCCTAATAGGGTTGGAGACCCTTGGAGAATGGGGCAAGTATGCTCTAAAGTTCCTCAAAGAGCTGGGTGGAAAAACTCATCAACTAAGGATCACAGGGTGGCCAGTTTCCTCTTTCAGAAGCTCAGTGTTGCGATACAGAGGGGAAATGCCTGCAGCATTTTGGGCATGTGACCCACTGCCGGGGAGCTGGCGAAGTATTCGAGATGTAGCTCTGAGATTTTATATATGTTGTTCTACTCCCTATTGTATTTTTAGCAATACATTTTGTCTTTATATAAAGTCTACGTAGAATATAGAATATATGGGGTGGTAGGAGAAGACAATATTCAAAGAGCTCCAGGGAGAACCTTGAGTTTTCCCTGAAGTAAATTTATTCTTTTCTCCGAGGATGAGGGTCCCCAGCACAGTTCCAGAGGTGATACCTCCCTATATTATATATATATATATATATATATATATATATATATATATATATATATATATATATATATATATATATATATATATTACTAGATACATCTGCATCAATTCTTCTCACCGAGTTAACAACTTTCGTCAACAACTGCCTGGCTTGGCGAATCCCAGAAGAAATTAAACCATTCTTTTTTGGAGCCTCACTATGTGCTTTGAAGAAGAAGGATGGAGGAATCAGACCCATTGCTGTTGGAAACACTCTTCGCCGTCTCGTTGCCAAAGCAGCAGTAAGAAACATTTGCCTAGAAGCTGCCAGTTTACTCCAGCCACACCAACTGGGCTTGCGGTCTCTCAAAGCAGTGAAGCTGCAGCTCATGCGGCAAGGGCCTACATCAGGGACCTGCCAGAAGACAGGGCCGTTGTCAAACTTGATTTTAGAAATGCCTTTAATATGGTGAAGAGAGGTGTTGTCTTGCCAGCCGTTCGGGATCGGTTCCCCAGCCTTTTTCCCTTCATTTCTGCTGGCTACAGCAAACCCTCAATTCTTTTGCTTGGAGAACGTGAAATTCTCTCATCAGAGGGTGTTCAGCAGGGTAACCCACTCGCTCCACTTCTTTTCTGCTTGGCAGTAAGAGAACTAACTTCCAGCCTATGCAGCGAGCTCAACATCTGGTACCTGGATGATGGCACTCTGGCATGTACTGAAGAATCCCTGTTAGAGGACCTACAACTGGTGAAAACACAGGGAGAAGACTTAAGACTCATCCTCAATCCCTCCAAGTGTGAAATCATCACAGCGAACCAGGAAATAATCAATACCGTGCGAAGAATCCTCCCGGAAGTCTCTACTACCACTCCGTCCAACAGTACCCTCTTGGGAGCACCGTTGGGTCACCAGGCCATCGACACTGTCCTCAAGGAAAAATTGAATGACCTGATGAGAATGGAGGAGAGAATAAGCGATCTTGATGCCCATGATGCTCTGTATCTCCTCACAAGGTGTCTTACTATGCCAAGACACTTCCTGAGGTATGCACCCTCTTTTGACAACCCAACACTCGATGAATATGACGCACACCTGAGATCAACCTTTAAGAAGGCCCTGAACCTGTAACTAGAGGATCAGCAATGGGATCAGGCAACCCTGCAAGTGCGACTGGGAGGTATAGGGGTGCGCAAAGCAACGCATGTAGCTTTACCTGCTTTTCTGTCTTCGTTTTTGGCGTCCAGTGCACTAGTCAAGAAGACTGTCCCTGAACGCTTGAGAGACGTGGTAGGAGCTCAAGACCCCAGGTTTACTGAAGCAGCGATGCGGTAGGACACCCTTGCAGACTCCTCCAGTAGACCAACTCCTCCTAAAGAGCACAAACAGTCCCACTGGGACAAACCGATCATGGAAATAATCGCAAACACAATGCTCACCAATGCTTCAAGAAAGGACAAAGTTCGTCTCCTGGCTGTGAAGGCACCACACTCAGGAGATTTCCTTCTAGCTGTTCCCAATTCCTCCCTGGGTACTCGACTCGACTCACAGGCCGTTTGGATTGGCGTTGCTCTTCGCCTAGCCGCCCCCATCCTCACCGAACATAGGTGTATTTGCGGCAGGGCGACAGCTGATCAATTCGGACTTCATGGTCTCGTGTGTCACACATCAGAAGGGAAGTATGCCAGACATGAGGAGGTCAATGACATCATAAAGAGAAGCCTCGCCACAGCCCGTTGCCCATCTCAACGGGAGCCCCAAGTGCAGAGGTCTGACGGAAGTCAAAAGCGTCCTGATGGAGCCACTATGCTACCTTGGAAGGATGGAAAACAGATTGCCTGGGACTACACCTGTGCTGCCACATTGGCAGACACCTACTTGCCATACTCCACAGTGGGTGGAGCTGCCAGCCACAGGGAGACCCAGAAGATCCGCAAATATAAAAACCTTCCCCCTTGCTATAACTTTATCCCAATAGGGTCGGAGATCCTTGGAGCATGGGGCAAGTGTGTTTTAAAGTTCCTCAAAGAGCTGGGTGAAAAGCTCATCATAAAAACCAAGGACCACAGGGCGACCAGCTTCCTCTTTCAGACTCAGTGTCGCGATCCAGAAAGGAAATGCATGCAGCATTCTGGGCATGCGGCCCACCGCCAGGGAGCTGGAAAAAGTATTCGAGATGTAGCTCTGAGTTGTTATCTAGGTTATTTTACTTTCTATTGTATTTTTGTGAATGTTTTGTCAATGTATTTTGTCTTTAAATAAAATATATATTAAATATAGGGGGTGGTAGGAGAAAATTCTCAAACAGCTTCAGGGAGACCTCGAGTTTTCCCTGAAGTAAGTTTATTCTTTTCTCTGAGGATGAGGGTCCCCAGGACAGTTCTAGAGGTGGTACCTCCCTATATATATATATAATATATATATATATATAATATATATATATATATATATATATATATATATATATATATATATATATATATGTGCAAAACAGCCACTATGAAAGAATAGTGAAATTCCAAGCGATTTCGTGACTTCTCACATTATCAAGGAACTATGATAGTTCCTTGACAGTGCGAGAAGTCACGAAAGCGCTTGGAATTTCACTATTCTTTCACAGTGGTTGGTTTGCATATTCTGATATTACCTGTTTACTGTGATCTTACTCCACAGAGGTGGGCCCCAGTATATATATATATATATATATATATATATATATATATATATATATATATATTTATATATATATATATATATTTTATATATATATATATATATATATATATATATATATATATATATATATTTATATATATATATATATATATATATATATATATATATATATATATATACTGGGGTCCACCTCTGGTGTAAATTGTGGGACTCATAGCCTCGGAGAAGTGGATAAAAAGGCTTCAAGGAAGAATATTTGGATTTCTTCCTGAAGTCATTTGAATATTCCACTTCCCCTACCACCCCATCTTTTCATTGTTTTTACGAATAGGTATATTTTATTACATAATATGATACAAAAGATTTAAGAGATACATTGTTGATATAAAGATGGCATATACAGTACATGAGATGTGAGAGATACATGTCTAGTACATATTGTTACGTTTTTGTCACTTATTATAATGCGAATATCTCATCCAGCTCTTCAGAGCTGGGGTGGGTGCCCAAAATACAGCAGGCATTACCCCTCTGAACAGCCGCACTGAGTCGCTGGAACAGAAAACTAGCTGCCCTGGGGTCCCTAGTTACCATGGTGAGTCTTTTGCCTAGCTCCTTAAGGAACTTAGATGCACCGATTCCCCATGAGCCAAGGGTCTCTGAGCCTATGGGAACAAACATATAATGATGGGCAAGTTCTCCATATTTTCTAGGCTTCTGGGACTCCCTGAAGCTGGCGGCTGCCCCTCCTTCCTCCCTGGTGTATTGGAGATAGGTATCAGCCAAGGTAGATGCACATGTGTAGTTCCACACTACCTACTTGCCGTCTGTCCAGGCTTGAAGTGTGATACCATCTGGATGCTTCTGGCTGCTATCAGATCTGCATAGTTGGGGTGGCTCCCTTATTGCTGGGCATCTGGCTGTTGTGAGGCTCCTCTTGATAATGTTATTAACCTCCTCATGTCTTGCAATCTTTCCGTCAGATGTACGGCACACAAGACCATGGTACCCGAATCGGTCTGCTGCTTCACTGCCACAAATACACCTGTGTTCGGCGAGAATAGGGGCGGCAAATCGAAGGGCAACATCAATGCGGATGGTCTGTGGGTCAAGGAGTGTGTCAAGGCTGGAGTTGGGAACAGCCAACAGAAAGTCCCCTGCATGAGGAGCTCTCACTGCCAGGAGGTGGGCTCTATCCTTATAATAGTATATATAATAGTAAACTTATTTATACTACATACAACTATGCACTACATACAAAAATCACCAAACACTAGTTCACCTTTACTAAATACACATTTTAGGCCACCTTCAAAATATTAATCACTAGCACACTGCTAGTAGTAGTTTAAATGTTTACAAACAGTTGGGCTATGACATTGCCCCTTCTGCCGGCCCTCTAGGCCTGCAGGCAAAACACTCCACGAATACTCCCCACAACACAGGCCTTTGCACACTAGGGCCTTACAGGTAACTATTACAAAAAAGTAATTTTTTAAAGAAGATGGTACGATTTACTCCTTTTGTAATAAAGAGTTCGGGATACATAAATACACACATTAATATAAATTAATCTTTATTATATAAAAATCAACTATCTTTGGTCTAGAGGTATTTGAACTATGATATAATAATAATATGTACATGTTACTATAATAAATTATAATCAGCATTTTACTAAAATATAATTAATAAATAACCCTACACAGGGTACAATTCTTGACACTACTGTCACTATATATATATATATCTCTATGCTAAAACAATAAATTATAAATAACATTTTTATAATAATAAATTACAATCAACTGCCTCTCACGACACGAAGTCAGTCACACGACACTGTTCAGTGTACACTACAACCAGGCCATCTTCAGTGTCCCACGACACCCTTTTCATCTCAGTGTTCCACTACGGTCCTGTGCATATCTCAGTGTTCCACTCCATCGTACGTCCCTCAGTGTCACACTACGGTCCTGGCCCAGTTCAGTGTAACACTCCAACCTTTTCTTCATGTAATGTCCCACTAAACAGCATCTGACGACTCCGGCCCACAGTTGATCAACGTAGACGGTGAGTCCACAGACATCACCGGTAGTCCAGTAAATCCTCTCCAAAGGCGGTTGACACACCGCTAGCCGAACACCATGCTGCAAGCTCACTGAATGCGGCCGTCAAGTAACTGAGGCCAACAGACTCGGTGAGCTGCGGTGAGCGGTTCTTCTAACGCCAGTAGATAGGTACGATTCGGTGGTCAGGTACCTACTGCATAGACGTGTACCCTGAGGAGTTCAGGTACTTAATGTTGAAGCCAGTAGACGTGTACCCTTCGGTGGTCAGGTACCTACTGCTTAGGTGTGTACAGCGAGGCGCTCAGGTACATAATATTTCTAAAGCCAGTAGACGTGTACCCTTCGGTGGTCAGGTACCTACTGCTTAGGTGTGTACAGCGAGGCGCTCTGGTACATACTGTTACTAAAGCCAGTAGACGTGTACCCTTCGGTGGTCAGGTACCTACTGCTTAGGTGTGTACAGCGAGGCGCTCTGGTACATACTGTTACTAAAGCCAGTAGACGTGTACCCTTCGGTGGTCAGGTACCTACTGCTTAGGTGTGTACCGTGAGGCACTCAGGCTCTTACTGCTCTAAGGCCGGCTCAGCAGCCCCCACATTGGGTTTGATGACGCACCCAGTGGTACTGCCGGCCGGCAGGTTAACTATTTAACCGCTAGTTTGGCAGGGGCCGCAACAGTAACCATGAGAGCACCAAAACCAATAAAATAACCTATGGCCTAAACTACCCAGAATCACCCCCCTCCCCTGCCCCACACTTACACAAACACCAAACCATGACGTCTTACTCCAGCCAACGCTCTCGTACTGACTCAAAAACATGCCTCACCTGCTCCTGTTCCGTCCTGGCTTCTCTTCAGGACTATTATGCGTCTGGTATCAGAACAATTCCGTAAACTGACATTATACGGAGCGTTTTCTTATACACATATTTTTTACAACACTGCGTAATAAGGATGAATTCATTACGATTTTGCAAATGTGTAATGATATTCCTCAGCTATCACCTGAAGCTAAATGGAAAGTAATTTAAGTCGATGTTACTGTTAGCACTTCACTGATCGTAGTTTAAGAGGTAAAGTTAGCATTCTATCAGTGGTTGTGGTTTAGGTGGTAAGGTTAGTATTCCATCAGTGGCTTAGGAAGTCAGAGTTAACCCGTCACCACTTTTCAATAAGTTTGCCCAGCTACCATTATCACCAGCAGCAGGGAATGACGCGCAGATGGGACCTGTCCGTTCTAATACCGCTGGAATGGTGCATATTTTTCTCTCCTGTATCCTTGCTTACGGATTTGAAGACTCTTCAGAAGCTTTCATTACAAGACTGCCTCAACTGGAAGTCTTCGAAGCGTGGACAACTTTTCTTCAAAAGAATCAAGAGAATAATGACGCTGCCACGAGTGTCAAAGCAAGTACTAATTAGAACAGCATACAGGTACTTAGGTATTATGAGGTCCCCCCCACGCTTGCTGGTTGTTAATGGTCCTCATACTGATTTACAATACTTATGGACATTAAAGTGTTTTGTTTACACTAGCACACACACATATTACACACACACACACACACACACACACACACACACACACACACACACACACACACACACACACACACACACACACACACACACAAACTGTAGACCTTGGTTTATTGATGAGCCACGAAAATATCTCCATAAACTTAATCCAATTTAGTCTTAGCATTGTACCCTACGACTCCTCTTGCACATTAATAACCCCAGAGGTACGTCGCATAGTAATGTTACAAGTATGACACCAAGGTATGTCACAGGGAGATATGCTGACGAGACACCTCTCTGCTTACCTCGATCCAATGATTCGATGCAACGGTACTAACAAATACACAAATTTCTAGATAGTTACAACATGAGGATATAGTTTATGGTGCGGTGAGCCCACCTCGCTGTAATACTGTGGTAATTATAACCTTACAGCCCTCAGACTGGCCTTGCAGCGACCACAGCCAGTGGGAGATGCCATGTACAATTGAAGCAAATTATAAGTTGCGAAGATGCAGTGATTTGACTGGCAGTTTGGCCTTGGGTTCCTTCTCGTGTCGACACAAACACTGCAGGTGAACTTAGGTTCCTCATCACATAAACATAAAATATTGCAGTTCTTGACACAAACACCGCAGTTGGCCTTAGGTTCCTTCTCACTTCGACGCAAACACTGCAGGATTCCTGAGGTTCCTTCTCATCTTGATACAAAGCAGCCGACCTTACGTTCCTATTTATTTTGAAGCAAAATAGTTGGCCATATGTTTCTTCTTGCCTTGAAACAAATGACATAGTCTAAAGCTCCTCACCTCGTTTCCAACACAGCAGTACCCTTTAGTTTCTTTCTCAGCTCGACGCAAAGTACGTGGTCTTAGGCCCTTCCTCACAATGACGGTAACACTGCATTTTTTCATTAGTTATGAAGCTACTTTCTATAAACCGTTCAATTAAGGCTTGTGCGAACTGTTCAAATTTGATTATCCT
>NC_091316.1:15199902-15207402 GCF_038502225.1 Cherax quadricarinatus
AGAGCTAAGGGGAATGTCCTATGAAGAAAGATTAAGGGAAGTCGGCCTGACGACACTGGAGGACAGGAGGGTCAGGGGAGACATGATAAAATACTGCGTGGAATAGACAAGGTGGACAAAGACAGGATGTTCCAGGGAGGGGACACAGAAACAAGAGGCCACAATTGGAAGTTGAAGACACAAATGAGTCAGAGAGATAGTAGGAAGTATTTCTTCAGTCACAGAGTTGTAAGGCAGTGGAATAGCCTAGAAAATGACGTAGTGGAGGCAGGAACCATACACAGTTTTAAGACGAGGTTTGATAAAGCTCATGGAGCGGGGAGAGAGAGGGCCTAGTAGCAACCGGTGAAGAGGCGGGGCCAGGAGCTAGGACTCGACCCCTGCAACCACAAATAGGTGAGTACAAATAGGTGAGTACACACACACACAGTGGGCGTTGAACCACCGGCTTCATTTAAGTGCCTAGAAATCTACTGTCAACAAATCTCCCTGAAGTGCCACCCACCATGTGTTGTGTTCACCAGTCTCTCTGAGGTGCCACTCACCAGTCTCCCTGAGGTGCCACTCACCACGTGTTGTATTCACCAGTCTCTCTGAGGTGCCACTCACCACGTGTTGTATTCACCAGTCTCTCTGAGGTGCCACTCACCATGTGTTGTGTTCACCAGTCTCCCTGAGGTGCCACTCACCATGTGTTGTGTTCACCAGTCTCCCTGAGGTGCCACCACTCACCATGTGTTGTGTTTACCAGTCTCTCTGAGGTGCCACTCACCATGTGTTGTGTTCACCAGTCTCCCTGAGGTGCCACTCACCATGTGTTGTGTTCACCAGTCTCCCTGAGGTGCCACTCACCATGTGTTGTGTTCACCAGTCTCCCTGAGGTGCCACTCACCACGTGTTGTGTTCACCAGTCTCCCTGAGGTGCCACTCACCACGTGTTGTGTTCACCAGTCTCCCTGAGGTGCCACTCACCACGTGTTGTGTTCACCAGTCTCTCTGAGGTGCCACTCACCATGTGTTGTGTTTACCAGTCTCTCTGAGGTGCCACTCACCATGTGTTGTGTTTACCAGTCTCTCTGAGGTGCCACTCACCATGTGTTGTGTTCACCAGTCTCTCTGAGGTGCCACTCACCATGTGTTGTGTTCACCAGTCTCTCTGAGGTGCCACTCACCATGTGTTGTGTTCACCAGTCTCTCTGAGGTGCCACTCACCATGTGTTGTGTTCACCAGTCTCTCTGAGGTGCCACTCACCATGTGTTGTGTTCACCAGTCTCTCTGAGGTGCCACTCACCATGCACTGAGCCAATGCTGCAGTGTTCGTTTTTTACAATTTTTAAACGTTCCTTTCAATTATAAAATTTTTTTCCTTACATGTCGCTGGGTTTTTTTAATTTCGATTTTATAATTACATAAATCTATAAAGAAAAACATGCATATAACCACTAATAAACAAATAAAAACTTCCGAACACGTCTGGCAGGACAGTGTCTGGGTGAAGCTCAAACAACGTTCAAATTTACACGCATATCACGTTTTGTGTAAGAATGCGTTAGCAGCAGCGACCTTAGGAGAGGATCCCGTCTCAGCGACACTGACTTTTAAGGAGTATGCTGTGGAGGTAGGCGAAAACAGTCATTTAATAAAAACTGAGAACATGCTTGTAACAACATCCATCAATAAAACAATATTACCCAACTAGGCAATAAAGGTAAAAGGAGAAAAGTAAGAGAAAGAGGAATGAAAGAACAGAAAAAGAGAATTTAGAAAATTGGATAAGTATGCGAGGATAATGACAAAAATTGTGTAAGATTAATGGTGAGGTGGAGTAGAAAAGATGGGAGCTATTCGATCTTATAATTGAAGGCTCTGACAGCAGGATTAACTGGAAAAAAAGGAGGATGAATGCTTAACTGATACAGGATGTAGAAAGTAGACTCATATAATGAAAGAAATATACTTGTTGGGAGGGCAGGTGAAAAATTCTGGGAGATAAATTTAGCAAGCAGGCTGAGTGTTGGGGAGGGGGACTCAAAAATGGCGAACTGTGAACAGGTAGAAGATGCTGTTGGAAACTTAACGATAATTTAAAAGAATATGACGGAAATTTGGAACACAACAAAGTGGGTGATTACAAATAAACATTTATAGATGGGTAGTCATACAGTAGAAAAGAATAAGTCTTTGATTATTTCTGGACTGTCAAAACAGCAAGGTGAGAGAAAGCAGAGGAAAAAAGAAAATAGAGGAATTGCTAATAGAGTAGGCAAAAAAGAGGCTAACACTTTATTTTCCAGAGTGAGACAGTATGAGAATAACAGCCTCCCCCCAGGGGCTATTATATTGGCTCCACAAACAGTGAGGGATCAAGTATTAAACATTGAATTGAACCTCAGAAGATCAGATATGTAATGCCAATCCGTTATCCCCGTCATCCTGAGAAACAGTTGGAATTACAACTATTTTTAATTAATTGGAATTCCAACTGTTTGAATAAGATTCGTCTGTTTATTAGTCACAAAGTTCTGAGATTACACTATTAAACCTTACTCTGCAATATATATTCTGTAGGTAGACACGCTCACTCGAACATGATACACCAACGTAATCCTTCCAGGCGGGAAACAGGATATCTCTGTAGATTGACCAGCCGAAGAACTGTACTGTCTTTCAAAGATTCAATTCTTAAGGTTTGTAGAAAACAAGATGATGTTGAACGTGGTGTATACCAGTATACTATAACCTATGAGGTGTATCTTTATAACAAGTGCATACCTTTATATTCTTTTCGTAGTATTACTGTACACTAACATAGTAATATCAGGAATTTGCCCACTGGCGGCGTATGGACGGTCATTTGCTCATTAAAACCACATTTAAAAATCAGACTTTCCAAGAAACTACAGACTCAAATATATTATACATGTTGTATTATACAAATTCTAACATTTTCTACATATCAATGGCTTTTGTGTTATTAATACCATTATAAAATACATTCGTGTGGCACTACTGAACAGCCTGTGTTGTGACGGCACTTGCCACCCGGGGGTAGTCAGTTCTGTCTGAGGCGCTATACGACTCTCCTCTCTCTGCTCAGATGTCTATACAACTCTCCAGATAAGTTTACAAGCGTGATTTTATTATATATTTTTACATAAAGATAATACAGTGCTAACATAAGCTAGAAACTGTAATATAATTAACTTAGAGAATTGCATTAGACTGCCGTATATATTATTTAAACAAATTTTAGTACAGTATATCATCTTTAAATTTCATCGATATTTTGAATACGTTTATTTTTTCATAACCATATGAACATGAAGCACAATACTGGACAAACAGGCTCATGTGTTATTACAAAGTGCTATCAGTGATTTGCATGCAGCAGATGCCCATTAACATGACTACTGTCGAAACAACTGCATAACACTGGACAACAATGACTATGCATTTAATAAGCTTTTAGACACATCAGCCGTAGAGTATAAATCAAAGATTTGGACTTCAGGTGAGGTGGATGAATGTAGTTCATCACACAGCAGCAACGAATGCCGCAAAATTGGTTTATCAAGAACACAAACGGATATGATGACAAACTGGCATTTCTCTGCTTCAGGTCTATCAAGTCTTTTAGTTTTCCGTATGCTAATACTTGTTGAAGGTGAGGGGTAATGATGTCATGATCATGAATGTCAAATAAAAAAAAAATCCTGCGACAGAGTAGAGATTTAGTGCCCAATGAAGACATTTACACTTCCATTTAGACAAGGAGGCCTGCGTTGACGCTCTCATTGCGACATCCGATCACTGTTAAAAAACAATATTTTATACACTCTCACTTATGCAATGCCTTCGATTGTAACTGAGAATGCCATCATCAACGCAGTCACAAATTATCTAACAGCACTATAAATTGAAACTGGTATTATGCGTCAGAAAAAAACCTCATTGAACATTTCCATCACCTGTGTTTCTGTTGCTCCTATGGTTAATACCTTGCTATTTACAGCACCAGCAGCAGTGACTGAATCATCAGATACGGGGCTGGTGCGAACCATTTTAGATAATGTTGATACAAATATTTCTTCACCCAATGGATTAAAGTAAATCCACTTCTTGGGTATTAATGACGCAAGCATCCCTCAAGACTGCTCACAGTCAAGACAATGCTACAATTTAAAATACTCAAAAAAGGAAGATGTTAAGGAGTCTGAACCACCATGTGTTCCCATATCAAAGTATCAAGACCCAAAAAATTGTGAAATGACAAAAAAAAAAAAAAAAAAAAAAAAAAAAATTTTCTTTCTCCAAAGTTTTATAACTGCAAGTCCTGGAAACATAAAAAATCTAATGATATTCAGTTATTGGCACAACGTTTCACCCACGAGTGGGCTTTACTATGTATCAGTAACGTTGTGATGAATGGTTTGAAAAACCGACATGTTGAAGATTGAGACACTTATGCAGCATATGGGAATCTTTATTCAGGAAACGTTTCGCCACACAGTGGCTTCATCAGTCGGTTTTTCAAACCATTCATCACAACTGTCAGACACTGCAGCATCATGGGATCTTGTTACAAAGAATTCTTCAACGCTTGTTCAACCTTTGGACGAAGACCTACTTCGACTAGTGGATGGTACCACTATGACCCCGCCTCCGCCTGCTTCACCTCACCTCACTACAGTATATAAGCCACGTCTACGGCCCTATGCTGTACATTCTACAAGATTGATGGACTGAACACATCGACTCCAGGCTGAGGGACTGATTACCTCATACTCCTCCTCTCCTTACGCCTTCCTCTTTGTATTGGACTGATGAAGCCACTGTGTGGCGAAACGTTTCCTGAATAAAGATTCCCATATGCTGCATAAGTGTCTCAATCTTCACCAGTAACGTTGTACCAATAAAAATTTCACAGCACGAAGTGTGATGCAGATAAGTTTGACTTCATGAAGAGCGTTGCTACAGAGTCGTCTATACTTATAGTTTGGTGATGTCAACAAGAGTTCCCGAATAACGGTACGGGGATAATACAGCTGACCACAACAAGATGTGTGCTAATCAATAGTGGATTAGCACACATCTTGTTAAAGCTACCGAACAAGATGGACACAAAAAACTAAGACCTAGAAATATATCACCATGGGCAATGATAGAAAGAAACAGTATGTGCATTTGTAGAGAAGATTTAAATTTCCTCGGGACAGGGCAGCTAATGACAAGCTGGAACCTGCAAATGTGGTCCTAATAAAGACAAGGACATGTATACTGTCCCAAGACCCGAAGAAAATAATCAAAAAGGTTAACAGAGCACCTAGAGAGAAGGGACATCGTTAGTGAGAACCAATACATATTTAGTGAAAATCAAGTTCTGAATCGCAAACCTACTGACGCTATATGGCAAAATAATAGAGAGACCAAAGAAAAACAGGAATGAGTCAACTGCACTGCACGTTACTGGACTGAATACAAGTATCTGATACAGTTCCCCACCGCATAACATCGCCAGAAAGGCACAGCATCTGCGATTTAAAAGAAAAGGATGATCCTGAGGAATGGTAGGAAATAGTTCGAAAATATCAAAGTAGTCAACAGCATGAGGCAGATAAAATGATGGAGGCAAAATACATGCACAGTTTCAAGAGCAGATATGATTTGGGTGCAAGATGGCAGAAATAAACAAAGCTGGTTGATTGTACCTTCAGAGGATGGGTCAGGAGCTGAGACACAACCTGCTGAAGACAACTGTTGAGGACAGCTGAGTATAAACAAACACACAAGGGACGGTATCCTCGCCGGCACTTAGCACCACCAACAAACCGGCTCTGCATCATGCCACGAAAAATATATTAGGAGGCAGAATCCAAAATAAGAACTAGGGAACTGGTGAAGACGGGACGGACATCCCAAATACGGCACTTACATAACGACACGAGAGAAGGCCAAGGCAAACGCGCATGTCCTTGTTTGAACACGCACAAAATGTTGATATCGGTGGCTGCCGCGGATTGGGTGTGTACTGCGCATGACTAAGTCGCCCAGGGGAAGCCATGCGTGGCCCCTCATCATGCTCGCAGCATGACGCTCGCTTTCACCCCTAACCATCTCCCTCCCTCCCCCTTCTCTCTCTCTCTCTGTTTCTCTCCTTCTATCTCTCCTCTCTCTCTCTCTCTTACAGGCACAGATGATACCCTCTCGCCCACACAAACACAGAACTGCATCTATTAACTCTTCACTTACACATACCTGGCTCGGTTGCCCAACACATCTGCACTCCACACATCTGCACTCCACACATCTGCACTCCACACATCTGCCTCACCACTATATATATATATATATATATATATATATATATATATATATATATATATATATATATATATATATATATATATATATATATGGGGGGGATTTACCTTATGTAAGCCTATGCTGGTGTTTTATTGGTTATATTGAACACCTCTACAAATGTTTTAGAAACCTCCTTTATTTTTATGTTTCTCGTCAATGTCAACAGGGTGGTCGTAGTCATCACTATCAACAACTGCAACAGTAATTATAACTGCAGCAACAGCGGCAGTAGCAACAAACTGCAACAACAGCAGCCGCAACTGCGGCAGCAACAGCAACCGCAGCAGCTTCACTCAGGCAGAAAGATAACATCTTGCCAACCTTCACGTGCCTGGGTGTTCAACTTGAAGAACAATGTATAAAAAGAGAAACTGCCCAGCTGGATACAAGTAACGAGACCTCGTCTCTTGTTTAAAAACAACATGAAGAGTTCATACAGGAAAAATCCAACAGAACAGAACGGAAGAACATACCAACCAGACTATTAACAACCATTGTGATTCCTAACAGTAACTTAAAGACCGAAATGGCTATCTCCACACTCCTACCCTTGAATATATATCCATGCATACAATTATTCATTCTTTCTTTCAACAAACTAGCCGTATCCCACTGAAGCCCAGAAAGAAAAACTAAATTATTTTCTTTTTATCTTTAGTAATGTATACAAGAGAAGGGGTTACTAGCCCCTCGCTCGCGGCATTTTCGTCGCCTCTTACGACACTCATGGCTTACGGAGGAAGAATTCTGTTCCACTTCCCTATGGAGATAAGAGCAAATAAATAAGAACAAGAACTAATAGGAAAATAAAAGAAAACCCAGAGGGGTATATATATATATATATATATATATATATATATATATATATATATATATATATATATATATATATATATATATATATATATATATATATATATATACATATATATATATATGCTCGTACATGCATGTTTAGTGGTGTGACCTAAGTGTAAGTAGAAGTAGCAAGATGTACCTGAAATCTTGCATGGTTATGAGACAGAAAAAAGACACCAGTAATCCTACCATCATGTAAAACAATTACAGGCTTTCGTTTTACACTAACTTGGCAGGACGGTAGTACTTCCTTGGGCGGTTGCTGTCTACCAACCTAC
>NC_091316.1:15217402-15287402 GCF_038502225.1 Cherax quadricarinatus
CTAGCCTATACTCTGTCTGCGGTCTTCTATGCCCTTCTCTTATCTTCATGACTTTGCATTTGGCAGGGTTAAATTCGAGAAGCCAGTTGCTGGACCAGGTATTCAGCCTGTTCAGGTCTCTTTGAAGTCCTGCCTGATCCTCATTTGATTTCTCTTCATTAACTGCACATCATCTGTGAACAAGGACACCTCTGAGTCTATCCCTTCCATCATGTCATTCACATATACCAAAAATAGCACTGGTCCTAGGACCAACCCCTGTGAGACCCCCACTCGTTACAGGTGCCCACTGTGATACCTCATCACGTACCATAACTCGTTGTTGCCTCCCTGTCAGGTATTCTCTGATCCACTGCAGTGCCCTTCCCGTTATGTACACTTGATCCTCTAGTTTCTCCACTATTCTCTTGTAAGGAACTGTGTCGAAGGCCTTCTTGCAGTCCAAGAAAATGCAGTCAACCCACTCTTCTTTCTCGTGTCTTACTTCTGTTACTTTATCATAAAACTCCAGAAGGTTTGTGACACAGGATGTGCCTTGTTCTGTTCCAGGTGCTCCACCACTCTCCTCCTGATAATCTTCTCCATGACTTTGTATTCTATACACGTCAGTGACACTGGTCTGTAGTTTAGTGCCTCTTTTCTGTCTCCTTTTCTAAAAATGGGAACTACATTTGCCGTCTTCCATACCTTAGGTAGTTGCCCAGTTTCAAGAGATGTGTTGAAGACTGTGGTTAGTGGCACACTCAGCGTTTCTGCTCCCTCTCTGAAGACCCACAGGGAGATGTTGTCCAGTCCCATTGCCTTTGAGGTAACAAGGGCACTTAACAGATTCCTCACCTCCTCCTCAGTTGTGTGTATGTCATCCAACACTTGTTGTCCTGTCTTCCCAGAGTCCTTCCTGTCTCCACTGTAAATACTTCCTTAAATCTCGTGTTGAGCACCTCGCATACCTCTTGATCGTTTCTTGTGTGTGTGTGTGTGTGTGTGTGTGTGTGTGTGTGTGTGTGTGTGTGTGTGTGTGTGTGTGTGTGTGTGTATGTGTGTGTGTGTGTGTGTGGGTGTGTGTGTGTGTGTGTGTGTTTGTGTGTGTTTGTGTGTGTGTTTGTGTGTTTGTGTGTTTGTGTGTGTTTGTGTGTGTGTGTGTGTGTGTGTGTGTGTGTGTGTGTGTGTGTGTGTGTGTGTGTGTGTGTGTGTGTGTTTTAGTTAGTTACTATTTTGTGTGTGTGTGTGTGTTTGTGTGTACTCACCTAATTGTGGTTGCAGGGGTCGATACTCAGTTCCTGGCCCCGCCTCTCCACTGATCTCTACTAGGTCCTCTCTCTCTCTCTGCTTCCTGAGCTTTGTCATACCTCGTCTTAAAGCTATGTATGGTTCCTGCCTCCACTACATCACTTGCTAGGCTATTCCACTCCCTGACGACTCTATGACTGAAGAAATACTTCCTAACATCCCTGTGACTCGTCTAAGTCTTCAGCTTCCAGTTGTGACCCCTTGTTTCTGTGTCCCCTCTCTGGAACAACCTGTCTCTGTCTACCTTATCTATTCCATGCAGTATTTTGTATGTCGTTATCATGTCTCCCCTGACCCTCCTGTCCTCCAGTGTCGTCAGTCCGATTCCCTCAACCTTTCTTCATAGGACATTCCCCTGAGCTCCGGAACTAGCCTTGTTGCAAATCTTTGCACTTTCTCTAATTTCTTGACGTGCTTGACCAGGTGTGGGTTCCAAATTGGTGCTGCACACTCCAGTATGGGCCTGGTGTACACAGTGTACAGTGTCGTGAACGATTCCTTACGAAGGTATCGAAACGCTGTTGTCAGATTTGCCAGGCGTCCATATGCTGCAGCAGTTATCTGGTTGATGTGTGGCTCCAGAGACATGCTCGGTGTTATGGTCACCCCAAGATCTTTCTCCTTGAGCGAGGTTTGCAGTCTTTGGCCACCTAGCCTATACTCTGTCTCCGGTCTTCTTAGCCCTTCTCCGATCTTCGTGACTTTGCATTTGGCAGCGCTGAATTCAAGAAGCCAGTTGCTGGACCAAGCGTCCAGTCTGTCCAGGTCTCTTTGAAGTCCTGCCTGATTCTCATCTTATTTAATTCTCCTCATTAACTTCACATCATCTGCGAACAGGGACACCTCTCAGTCTATCCCTTCCATCATGTCATACACATATACCAAAAATAGCACTGGTCCCAAGACCGACCCCTGTGGGACCCCGCTCGTCACAGGTGCCTACTGTGATACCTCATCCTGTACCTTGACTCGTTGTTGCCTCCCTGTCAGGTATTCTCTGATCCATTGCAGTGCCCTTTCTGTTATACGCGCCTGATCCTCTAGTTTCTGCACTAATCTCTTGTAAGGAACTGTGTCGAAGGCCTTCTTGCAATCCAAAAAAATGCAATCAACCCACCCCTCTCTCTCGTGTCTTACTTCTGAAACTTTGTCATAAAACTCCAGAAGGTTTGTGACACAGGATTTGCCTTCCATGAATCTGTGCTGGTTGCCATTTATAGTCTTGTTCCGTTCCAGGTGCTCCACCACTCTCCTCCTGATATTCTTCCCCATGACTTTGTATACTATACACGTCAGTGACACTGGTCTGTAATTTAGTGCCTCTTTTCTGTCTCCTTTTTTAAAAATTGGAACTACATTTGCGGTCTCCCATACCTCAGGTAGTTGCCCAGTTTCAAGGGATGTGTTGAAGATTGTGGTTAATGGCACACACACTATATCTGCTCCCTCCCTGAGGGCCCACGGGGAGATGGTGTCCGGTCCCATTGCCTTTGAGGTATCAAGGTAACTTAGCAGCTTCTTCACCTCCTCCTCAGTTGCGTGTATGTCATCCAGCACTTGGTGTATTCCCTGTTGGTGTCCCCCTCTGTCCTGTCTTCCCAGAGTCCTTCCTGTCTCCAATGTGAATATTTCCTTAAATCTCGTGTTGAGCTCCTCGCATACCTCTTGATCGTTTCTTGTGAGTTCCCCACCTTCTTTCCTCAGCCTGATGACCTGGTCTTTGACTGTTGTCTTTCTCCTAATGTGGCTAAACAGCAGTTTCGGGTCAGACTTGACTTTCGATGCTATGTCATTTTCGTACTGTCTCTGGGCCTCCCTCCTTATCTGTACATATTCGTTTCTGGCTCTTCGACTGATCTCCTTGTCTTCCTGGGTCCTTTGCCTTCTGTACCCCTTACATTGTCTACTGCACTTAGTTTTTGCCTCCCTGCACCTTCGGGTAAACCAAGGACTCACTTTGGTCTTCCCATTGTTTCTGTTGCCCTTGGGAACAAACCTTTCCTCTGCCTCCTTGCATTTTGTTGTTACATATTCCATCATTTCATTTACTGACTTTCCTACCATTTATCTGTCCCACTGAACCTCCCACAGGAAGTTCCTCATACCTGTGTAGTCCCCCCCTTTTATAGTTTGACTTTTCCCATTCGACTCCTGTTACCCTCTCCACTGGTAACTCTACTGTGTAATCAAAACTCAGGACTACGTAGTCACTAGCTTCGAGGGGCCTCTCATATGTGATGTCATCAATGTCTGAACTACTCAGGGTGAACACAAGGTCCAGTCTTGCTAGTTCATCCTCCCCTCTCTCTCTGGTAGTGTCCCTGATGTGTTGATGCATGAGATTTTCCAGTACCACATCCATCATCTTGGCTCTCCATGTTTCTGGACCACCATGAGGCTCCAGGTTTTCCCCTGTGGTTGAAATCACCCATAACCAGTAACTTTGCTCTGCATGATTGAGCTCTTCATGCCACCTCAGCCAGTGTGTCCACCATCGCTCTGTTGTTCTCATCATATTCCTCTCTTGGCCTCCTGCAGTTCTGTGGTGGGTTATACATCACTGCAATGACTACGTTATGTTCCCCAGATTGAATTGTACCTACTATGTAGTCTCTTTCTCCAATCTCGTCCATGCCTTCCATTTCCTCAAAACTCCATCAGTTTTTTATGAGCAGTGCAACCCCTCCTTCCCCTCTGCTCCTTCTATCTTTCCTCAGGATCTGATATCCCGGTGGGAAGGCTGTGTCTGTTATTGCCCAGTGAGTTTCATTTCTGTGACTGCTATGATGTCTGGGGACTTCTCGTTGATTCTTTCATGCCACTCCTCGTATTTATTTGCTACTCCATCTGTATTTGTGTACCACACCTTCAGCTTCTTGTCTATCACAGTGGACCTGGGAGAATATTGGGGTTGGGGGAGCGGGAGCCCTGGGGGTCCTATGGGGGTTTGTGGTGTGGGTGGGGTTTGTGATGGGGGGGTGAGGGCAGACTGCCCATACGGAGCTGCTGTAGGGGTGGGGTTTGTGATGTGGGGGGTGGGGGCAGAGGGAACAGTGTGCGGATTTTGGTTGAGCTTGTTCAGTCGCGTTGGTGTTGTCACAGTTTGGGTGGGGTTTGTGGTGGGGGGGTGAGGTCAGTGTCCATAGGGGGCTGCTGAAGGGGTGGGGTTTGTGATGGGGGGTGGGGGCAGAGGGAACAGTGTGTGGGTTTTGGTTGAGATTATTCAGTTGCTTTGGGGTTGTTGTGGTTGGAGTCCTTCTGCAGGTGTCTCTGTCCTTCCACCTGAGTCTGGGTTCTGCTCGTCTTCATCGATGCATCCCGTTCCTCCTTTCGTCTTTGCACCCTCTCCCTCTCAGTATTGTCCTTTCCTCCGGTGTTCTTTTGCGATCTAGGTACACTCTCCGGTACTCTGGTTTGTCCCTCAGTCGTGTTTTCTCCTGCAGGATCCTGGTTCGAGCTGATTCTGCCTTGAAGATTACTTTGACAGGCTGTCTCCTTCCGCTCGCAAACCACCCAATTCTCCGAAAATTTGCCACCTGGGTCATGTCTCTCTCACCTATTGCTTTCATGATACCTTTGATCACTTTCTTCTCTCTCTGGTTTCTTTCATCATAGGTTTTCCCTTCGACTTCTTGGAGCCCGTAGACAAACACTGACTTCTCCCTCTCCTCCTCCCACTGTGTCTCTCTTTGCATCCTCTGAGGTGTTTTAGCTCCTTCCATCGAAACGTTCCTGCCCTCAACCCCTGCCCTTGCTGCAGCCCCTAAGCTCAGTGGACTGTCTTTTCTGCTCAGGTGTTCCCTGCCACTGTAGTTGACTGTTAGAGTCTCTGCATATGTCATGTCTCCTTCATTTTCTTCAGGCTTCTCATTTGGTCTTCCTGTACTCATCTTTTCCTGAATCCCTACAGCCCCCTCGTCTGTGACTGGTACAGAAGTTCCTGATGTCCTGGCTGTATTGTCATTTGTGTCTCTAGTCTGTTTCAGGTTTTTTAGCTCCTCTTCTAAGCACTTTATCTTCTGCTGCTAAGACTTGTAGTCCCCACTTCCTGCTCTCTTCAGCTATCCTCTCCTCCATTACCCTGCCGAGCTCTGCTAGCTTCCTTCCCCACTCTTCCTCCATTTTTTTGAGCTCTAACTCCCAATCTTCCCCCCCAGGTTCCTCCCTCCTGGGTTCGACCTCCAGTCCCCTGAGTCTCCGCCCTCTTGGGTTACCCTTTTTTTTACCACAAAAAGGAGCTTGTGTGTGAGAGAGAGAGAGGGAGAGAAAATGATAGGGAGAACTCTAGGGATGATGAGTGGGAAGAGAGGGAAGTGAGGGGAAGCCAGGGGGGGGGAGGGGTAGGAGGAAAAGGAAGATGAATGGGAGATGTGTGTGAGGGGGAGAGAGATAGAGAGAGCGAGAGGGGGAGAGAGAAAGATAGAAAGAGAGATAAAGAGGGAGGGGAAAGATGGATAGAGAGGGAGAGAAAGGGAGAGAGAGAGAGAGAGAGAGAGAGAGAGAGAGAGAGAGAGAGAGAGAGAGAGAGAGAGAGAGAGAGAGAGAGAGACAGAAAGAGTGTGTGTGTGTGTTTGTGTGTGTGTGTTTGTGTGTGTGTGTACTCACCTAATTGTGGTTGCAGGGGTCGAGACTCAGCTTATGGCCCCACCTCTTCACTGATCGCTACTAGGTCCTCTCCCTCTCTGCTTCCTGAGCTTTGTCATACCTCTTCTTAAAACTATGTATGGTTCCTGCCTCCACTACTTCACTTGCTAGGTTATTCCACTTCCTGCGACTCTATGACTGAAGAAATACTTCCTAACGTCCCTGTGACTCGTCTGAGTCTTCAGCTTCCAGTTGTGACCCCTTGTTTCTGTGTCCCCTCTCTGGAACATCCTATCTCTGTCCACCTTGTCTATTCCCCGCAGTATCTTGTATGTCGTTATCATGTCTCCCCTGACCCTTCTGTCCTCCAGTGTCGTCAGTCCGATTTCCCTTAACCTTTCCTCGTACGACATGTGTGTGTGTGTGTGTGTGTGTGTGTGTGTGTGTGTGTGTGTGTGTGTGTGTGTGTGTGTGTGTGTGTGAGTGTGTGAGTGTGTGTGTGTGTGTGTACTCACCTAGTTGAGGTTGCGGGGGTCGAGTCCGAGCTCCTGGCGTGTGTGTGTGTGTGTGTGTGTGTGTGTGTGTGTGTGTGTGTGTGTGTGTGTGTGTGTGTGTGTGTGTAGAGCTAATGCCAAGCAAACTGGTTGTTTGCCACTCGGAGGTGAATGCAATAAATATGCACGTTTAGAGGTCATTAAATTTTAATAATTATACGTGTTTGCATTATACCAATTGTAGCGTAGGCTACAACACGTGTATTTTGTTGTTGTTGTTGTTGTTTAATGAATATTATATAGAAGTATGTGCGTGCGTACGATATCATCGCATAGTTTGTGAGGCCAGGTGCATGCGCTTGTCAGTCGTTGAGTCACTCACGTCTCCTCATGTGTCACCCTCAAGTCTCTTGAGTTCACTATACAACATTGTAACTGGTTTTGTATCATTTATTTCTGTTAAAAGTGAATTAATGAATTCATCGTATTAGTTTACTTACTTAATTAGTACTCTCGTAGAGCTTCATTTCATTGTTCAAATTTTTTAAGTGGTTTCATTTAATATTTTTGTCTAGGCGTTTTGTTTTTTCTTAGACACTGCCCTTCAGCACCACAGTCGGCTTACTGTCCATCTTTTAGGAGAAGGAGGAGGAGGAAGAGGCTGGAAGTGTGTGTATAATGAGGCTGAAGCCTGCCATCAACTCCACGGTAAAGCTTTGGTCACCACCTAGGTCTTCAACATTAGTTGGAATGATTGTGAGGGATGGACTGCTACTGCTGCCGACGGCTCTTCTTTCCAGCCACAGGAAAGTTGGCTCCGCCTGTCTGGATTTCAGACGTACTCATCGTCTGCTTGTTAGTTTTGCGCCATTTTTATCAGATTTACCTGTTGTGTTTAGTGTAAGGGTTTGCTTACTGTGTCTAATGTGAGGGATTATCCTCTGTCTGCTGCAAAGGTTTGTCAATTGTACTTGACATAAGGTCAAGTCCGTTGTATCTGGTTTAAACCAGACAGAATGAACAAGCTCTTACACCAGATACAATGTTCAAACCCTTATACCAGACACAATGGACAAGACTTTAAATGGGCTTGTCCACTGTGTTTGGTATAAGAGCTTGTTCACTGTGTCTAGTATAAGCCTTTGTACATTGTCTGGTGTGAGAGTTTGTACACTGCATCTGATATAATGGCTTGTACACTGTGTTTGGTGTAAAAGCTTGTACATTGTATTTGATATAAGGGCTTGTAAACTGTCTAGTGTAGGAGCTTTGAGCTTGTACAATGTATCTGATATAAGGACTCGTACATTGTGTCTGGTGTAAAAGCTTGTAAAATATATCTGATATGAGGGCTTGTATACAGTGTCTTGTGTAAAAGCTTGCACACTGTGTCTGGTATATAAACGTGGTGGATCTTATCACAACGTTTTAGTCAGAAATAAAGAGAACTACATGTTGAGTTTCTGCCATAACTACACCATGCTGCCAGGCGACACGTGGATTCCCAAATATGTGTTCTGTGAATCTGAGAAAGCCAGCTGGACTGCTTTGCTACTGGATTACTTAGTCATCGTCACGCTTCATGATAAATGTTGCTATTTAAGTTAGAAACTTAAATAAGTTAAAGACAAGTTTTCCATAAACATTTAGAGTTAGCAATTCCTAAGATACTGTAAAATTTAACATGATTTTTTTTAAATAAACCTTAAAATTCTTGTTCTTTTTATTTTCATTTATCTTTACTGCTAATCTTTACAACCCTGGAAATAAAAATCAGAATTTGCTACAGATGTCCTACAAGAAACCAAGTCAAACTGTTTATAGAAAACTTACTAAAATGGATGACATTACACATGTCTACTACTACGAGCATTGAGAATACGAGGCGAGCTCCTGAAAGCTGAGCTAGACTACATAGAGAGAGCTTTCGTCGACTTTGATAAACCAAAGATTAGTTTCATTCTACGGTATTAATGCAATCACACAGTTGGAAGAAAGTTTCCAGCGTCGTCCCTGCCCTTAGTCAATCTTTGTTGCCAGAGTCATTTACATAGCTAGGACATTAGTAAGCAGATTCCAGGTCAGGAACATATGTGAAAACAAAAATATTTTTCACCACTGCCAATCTTTTCCTGAGGTATAACTGTGAACACACAGCTCCGTGTTGTAACAGCAACTGGAGAGACATAGACCAGAGGCTTTTACTATCAGCTTGACACCACGGACACCGTCACTCAGTTACAGTTGAAAAAGAATTTTCAGGTTGCCGAATCCCTCTTGCTAAGCAAACAAAACGACCTGACCTTTACTAATATTCACCTCCTCCATACGCGTCTTTTCTGCTCTCACTCTGCCAATATATTTCCAAATTTACCATGTGCTTTCTATAGACCTAAAAAAACTTTGCTACGAAGCGAAGTATTGTCTTAATAAAGGGTTCATTTTACCTTTGTGTCACAGCTTTTAAACACAATGATTAACAGGAAGACAAAGGCTTCATGAACAGCAACACTCCAACTATTCTGTTCACCTCATCTAAAGCTAGAGTCTCATGAAGTGTGAAAACGGGTTGGTGTGAGAGGTTATCAATTAGGACAGGTAATATGGGGCTAGGCCTGGGAACAGTTGGTCCCAGAAGATAAGGAGGTACTCATATCTCCTCCCATGGCAGACGTAGGTCTCAAACACTCCCACGATAGGGAGCCAAGGCCGGGTCACCATCTGGAAAAGGCCCGGGCCGGGAGAGTACCGGCGAATCAAGAAGACGAAGAGGACAGGTAATAGCCCTGAGGAGGGACCCTGGTCAATTTCTAATTCGGTTTAGACTAGTTCTAGCACAGTATAACATCAGACCCAGCGGCAGGTCATAAAAGCCCAACAGGTTTGGAAGGTGAAGGTTCTCAAGTACAGCGCCAAATGAGGGAGATACACCAACTACCTCGCTGTGGGCTAGTGGCTTCATACCCAAGAACGACTTGACTAGCATGTAATGTAGCGCTCCATGCACGCTGAGCAGGAGACTCTGTCCTTGCTGAGGGTCCACTCCATTAAAGTAACTACATGCGCATAAGTGAACTATAACAATAATAGACATACAGGACATAAACAGACACGCAGGACCATTACTTACATAAAAGACATACAGGACATGTACAATAAGACACATACTCAGGATCACACATAATAAACATACAGATCGTACATAATGACAGAGGCCACATGTAACAGATACAGAGGCCACACATAATAGAAAGAGGTCTCATATAACAGACACAGACGCCAAACATAAAAAGCCCTATATAATAAACACAGAAGCCATTCATAATATAGTGGTCGTGGCAGGTGGTGGTGGTAGACGTAGTGGTGGGAGCAGTGATAGTGGTGGCTGTAGTAGTTGTGATGGTGGTGTCAGCAGTAGTGGTAGTCACAGGTGTGGTATCGGTAACAATAACAGTCTCCACGTCAACAGAAACCACAGCAAGAACAACAACGGAAGCAACAGCAAAAACAACAACCAAAGGAAAACAAATATATTCTGAAGCAACAATATCTAAAAATGGGTAATGATTCTCTAATTAAAGTAACTTGTTAGATTAATACGCACAGTACCAAAGATATCTCGTAATATATATGTCGTGCTGAATAGATACAACTGGTCAATTAGCAAGAACTCATCTAAAATTAAGTCCTTCCTAAAAATTTTCTTATACGTTTAAAGATATATCTTTTCATTTATTTTAATGTAAAATTTAATAATTTTGTACGAAAAGAACCTTACAAAACTTATTTAACCTTATTATGAGATGGCAATTTAATTTAACCTAATCCAACTAAATATATTTTAGATAAATCTACAATAATTTAATAATAAACAAAATTAAATATATTTTTTTACGTTAGGTTCAGAATAATTTTTGCGAAATTATTGCATACACAAACTTTCCCTTGCCTTATTCGGCAAGAACAACGTTGCTATTTAAGCCAAAATCGCAAGTTTTACCTATTCGGCACTATATATATATATATATATATATATATATATATATATATATATATATATATATATATATATATATATATATATTATTATTATTATTTTATTATTAACACACTGGCCGATTCCCACCAAGGCAGGGTGGCCCGAAAAAGAAAAACTTTCACCATCATTCACGCCATCACTGTCTTGCCAGAAGGGTGTTTTACACTACAGTTTTTAAACTGCAACATTAACACCCCTCCTTCAGAGTGCAGACACTGTACTTCCTATCTCCAGGACTCAAGTCCGGCCTGCCGGTTTCCCTGAATCCCTTCATAAATGTTACTTTGCTCACACTCCAACAGCACGTCAAGTATTAAAAACCATTTGTCTCCATTCACTCCTATCAAACACGCTCACGCATGCCTGCTGGAAGTCCAAGCCCCTCGCACACAAAACCTCCTTTACCCCCTCCCTCCAACCTTTCCTAGGCCGACCCCTACCCCGCCTTCCTTCCACTACAGACTGATACACTCTTGAAGTCATTCTGTTTCGTGAGGAAGAGCCAGTCGTGAGTGTGGGGAAAGTTCGCGTGGCAGTGGGTAGAATGAAAGGGGGCACGGCAGCTGGGATTGACAGAAATGTTAAAAGCAGACGGGGATATAATTTTGGAGTGGTTGGTGCTTTTATTTAATAAACGTACGAAAGAGTGTAAGGTACCTAGGGACCGGCAGAGAGCATGCAGAGTTCCATCGTATAAAGACAAAGGGAAGAAAAAAGAGTGCAAAAATTATGGGGAAATAAGTTTGTTGAGTATACCTGGCAAAGTGTATGGTAGAGCTATTATTGAAAGAATTAAGAGTAAGACAGAGAGTAGGATACCAGATAAATAAGGAAGGAGGCTTCAGGAAAGGTAGGGGGTGTGTAGACCAAGTGTTTTCAGCGGTGAAAAGTTTTTACGAGGATTGTGAGGCTCAGGTTAGAGTATATAGGAGAGGGGGAGATTATTTCTCAGTAAAAGTAGGCCTTAGACAAGGATGTGTTATGTCACTATAGTTGTTCAATATATTTATAGATGGGGTTGTAGGAGAAGTGAATGCTCGGGTGTTGGCAAGAGGAGTGGAGTTAAAAGATAAAGAATCTAACACAAAGTGGGACTTGTCACAGTTGCTCTTTGCTGATGACAATGTGCTTTTGGGAGATTCTGAAGAGAAGTTGCAGAAGTTGATGGATAAGTTTGGAAGGGTATGTAAAAGAAAGAAATTAAAAGTGAATATAGGAAAGAGTAAGGTGATGAGGTTAACAAAAAAAATACTTGACGAAAGATTAGATATCAGATTGGAGGGAGAGAGTATGGAGGTGAATGTATTCAGATATTTAGGAGTGGACGTGTCAGCAGATGGGTCTATGAAAGATGAGGTGAATCACACAACTGATGAGGGAAAAAGGTGAGTGGTGCACTTAGGAGTCTGTGGAGACAAAGAACTTTGTCCATGGAAGCAAAGAGAGGAATGTATGAGAGTATAGTTATACCAATGCTATGAAACATGGGTGGTGAAAGTTGCAACAAGGAGACGGCTGGAGGCAGTGGAGATGTCGTGTCTGAGGGCAATGTGTGATGTGAATATAATGCAGAGAATTCGTAGTTTGGAAATTAGGATGAGGTGCCGAATTGCCAAAACTATTATCCAGAGGGCTGAGGAGGGGTTGTTGAGGTGGATCGGACATTTAGAGAGTAAGGAACAAAATAGAATGACTTGGAGTGTATAAATCTGTAGTTTGGGAAGGCAGGGTAGGGGTCGGCCTAGGAAAGGTTGGAGGGGGGGGGGGTAAAGGAGGTTTTGTGTGCGAGGGACTTTGACTTCCAGCAATCATGCATGAGCGTGTTTGATAGGAGTGAATGAAGACAAATGGTTTTTAGGACTTGATGTGCTATTGGAGTGTGAGTAAGGTAACATTTATGAAGGGAGTCAGGGAAACCGGCAGGCCGGACTTGAGTCCTGGAGATGGGAAGTACAGTGTCTACACTCTGAAGGAGGGGTGTTAATGTTGCAGTTGTGTAACTGTAGTGAAAGCGTGCCTCTGGCAAGACAGTGATGGAATGAATGACGATTAAAGACTTTCTTTTTCGGGCCACCCTGCCTCGGTGGGAAGCAGCCAATATTTTAATAAAAAAATATAATGTAGGTGGAGAGAGAGAGAGAGAGAGAGAGATTTGAGTCTGTTCACTGTAGGGTCGTGAGTCACTCTCCAACTCATACAGCGAATGTGTGAATATTAACGATTTAGGGGACCACGATGTGTTCCGCGCTGCCTGAATTAAGGCGCCTAGAACAAGAAATACTGCATTTCTGTAGAGACTTAGCTAGGCCAGAAATCAACGATCTGGAATACATGCGAAAACACCCATCTTGAGTGGAGGTGTGAATGACCCCGTGGTGGGTAAGGTAGGCAGGTGCATCCTGGTGTGCCAAGAAGAATCTTCGTAGCAAGTTGTGGTTTACAAGGAAAGATGAGAGTGCCACTGGCACTCTCATGTTTCAATGCATACTGGAGTGATGTGTCAGAACTACGCGTTAGCAGTCATCACCTCTCGTTATCGTCCCCTGATGATGTTCTTCACATGTGTTATTGGTGTTCAGTTCTTAAGATGACACAATATTCCTGCTTATTATTGTTATAAAATGATGAATATATTATTATTATTATTATACTGAAGGATACTTGAGTACAGCAAGATATCTGGACTTGTATTTCAGCAAATCCTCCTAACCAACAACAGTATTATCATTTTAGTCTAAGAACGTCAAACGTGATTAACTGTTGAATTTACACGCGCTGTGTCCCCGTTATCTGTACTTCAAAAGCTGCTAACACATCTATGTACTGCTTCCTCTATTGACACTATCTGTCATAAATTGTATATTTAGAATATATATGTACACACTGTTACTTTTCCTCAGCAATGACTGGTCTTCAGTCTGTTTTTTTTTTTAACAAGGTGTAATATATTAGAGCCTGAGTAATATATCATGACTTAGTGATTTATGTAAAAGCTGTTCCTCCCTGTCCTTGAAAGTCTTTTTTTTTTTTTGGCCATGTAATTTATAGGCGTCGGTTGATGTATTAGTTTAGTAATGTGGCCAAGATGCCTGTTTTTATGTTGTTTCCTGTATAACCCATCATCAGGTGACCATATTTTTTGTATCGTAGACAGAAATAAACAGTCGAGACTCCAGTCAAGTTAATTATTGTTTCCACTATTAATTAAGAACCTTTGTAGTCTTCAAGATGCACGTTGTGTCCACTATTAAGAACCTTTGTAGTCGTCAAGATGCACGTTGTGTCCACTATTAAGAACCTTTGTAGTCGTCAAGATGCACGTAGTGTCCACTATTAAGAACTCCTGTAGTCTTCAAGATGCACGTAGTGTCCACTATTAAGAACTCCTGTAGTCTTCAAGATGCACGTTGTGTCCACTATTAGGAACTCCTGTAGTCTTCAAGATGCACGTTGTGTCCACTATTAAGAACTCCTGTAGTCTTCAAGATGCACGTTGTGTCCACTATTAGGAACTCCTGTAGTCTTCAAGATGCACGTTGTGTCCACTGTTAAGAACTCCTGTAGTCGTCAAGATGCACGTTGTGTCCACTATTAAGAACTCCTGTAGTCTTCAAGATGCACGTTGTGTCCACTATTAAGAACTCCTGTAGTCTTCAAGATGCACGTTGTGTCCACTATTAAGAACTCCTGTAGTCTTCAAGATGCACGTTGTGTCCACTATTAAGAACTCCTGTAGTCTTCAAGATGCACGTTGTGTCCACTATTAAGAACTCCTGTAGTCGTCAAGATGCACGTTGTGTCCACTATTAGGAACTCCTGTAGTCTTCAAGATGCACGTTGTGTCCACTATTAAGAACTCCTGTAGTCTTCAAGATGCACGTTGTGTCCACTATTAGGAACTCCTGTAGTCTTCAAGATGCACGTTGTGTCCACTATTAAGAACCTGTCGGTATTGTATACCATTTGATAATCACTCTGTCAGACACTGCAACAATATCTACCAACTTCTGTAGTCTTCAAGATACATGTTGTGTACACTATTAAGAACCTTTGTAGTGTATATATGTTGGTAGAATTACCAACAATATGTGAAGTAAAAGAACACAAGTCAACTAATGTGATATTTTATTGTGGCAACGTTTCGCTCTCCAGGAGCTTTGTCAAGCCGTTACAAGTCAAGTCGTAACGGCCTGACAAAGCTCCTGGAGAGCGAAACGTTGCCACAATAAAATATAACATTAGTTGTACTTGTGTCCTTTTACTTTACAACCTTTGTAGTCTTCAAGACTCGTTGTGTTCATTATAAAAACGCCAGAAAGTTTGACAGGTTAAAAAAAACTTTAACATCGAGATTACATTGTTCAGCCACTCTGAGGTACTGTAAGATACTACAGGCATTTCCTCGCCAGATTGCAACACTGAGGCAGTGGATTATGAAACTAGTTACTCTGGACTCCTTGGATTCCTTAACGGGTCTATTGCACAACTCATTCAGGACATTGTAAGGGCATTTTTTTTTAAGACCCCGAGCACATCTGCGTCACAAAGCCCCGAGCGCCTCTACGTCACAAGGCCCCAAGCGCCTCTGCGTCACAAAGCCCCGAGCGCATCTGCTAAGTATCATTAATCAAGCTATGCTTATCGAGACGGCTTCTTATAATCTCAGCTATAATTGACTCTAGTAATTTGCCTACAATTGCGGTCAGGCTTATTGGGCGATAATTTGACGGTAACGACTTGTCCCCTGCTTTAAAAATAGGAATTACATTAGCCATCTTCTACATGTAGTGTCTGATATGTGGAAGATGGCTAATGTAATTCCTATTTTTAAAGCAGGGGACAAGTCGTTACCGTTTAATTACCGCCCAATAAGTAGATGAATGGTTCACAGAACCGACACGTTGATAAATTAGACACATGTGCAACTCTTGGGTATCTTTATTAAGGAAACGTTTCGCCACACAGTGGCTTCATCAGTCCATACACAGGAGAAACTTGAAGAACAGGAGGAGAATGAGGTAATCAGTCCCTCAACCTTGAGTCGATGTGGTCAGTCCATCAATCCTGAATAGAATACGGCATATGAGCGGAGAAGCAGCTTATAAACCGTAGGCAGGAGAGGTGCAGCAGACGTAGGTGGTATCACATTTGCCTAATGTGGAAGTAGGTCGTGCCCAAGGGTTAGGCAAGCGAAGAAATCCCAAGTATTAAGATCCCAAGAAGTTGCAGTGTCTGACAGGATTGTAGATGAATGGTTCACAGAACCGACACGTTGATAAATTAGACACATGTGCAACTCTTGGGTATCTTTATTAAGGAAACGTTTCGCCACACAGTGGCTTCATCAGTCCATACACAGGAGAAACTTGAAGAATAGGAGGAGAATGAGGTAATCAGTCCCTCAACCTTGAGTCGATGTGGTCAGTCCATCAGTCTTGAATAGAATACGGCATATGAACGAACGAACGAAAGTTCAGGTAAGATCCCAAATGGGATGAGCGGGGAAGACGGGACAGACGAGGAATAGTGCTGGAGAGGAGTGTTCTTAGTTGTAGAAATAGAGCCAGGGCTTAACCCAGCAGCTAAGTCGATCGTGGGACAGACATTGAGAACACACATAGCAAGCTTCTTCAGTCGAGTACAGAAAAGTTCATAGAAGCAGAAGATACTTGAAGACAATGTAATCAGTCCATCACCCTTGAAGTTTTGAGGTGGTCAGTCCCTCAGTCTGGAGAAGAGTATTGTTCCATAGTCTGAAACAATATGGAGTTGAAGTGACAGGATGGAGCCTTATATTGCATATGTGTCTTATATTGCATATGTGTCTTATGTTGCATATGTGTCTTACCTAACAACCTGTCGGTATTTTATACCATTTTAATGTTCACTCTGTCAGACACTGCAACACAAGGGTATCTTGGTACAGACCTGAAATCAACTTTGCCAACTTCTACTAGTGAGAATGGCTGGATTTGAGAGGGACCTGACCTTCCAACGACAACATTCTTACCTCTACTAGTGGCCTACATCTCACCTCCTGGCGGTATATAGGCTCCAACCTGTCACTTCAACTCCATATTGTTTCAGACTATGGAACAATACTCTTCTCCAGACTGAGGGACTGACCACCTCAAAACTTCAAGGGTGATGGACTGATTACATCGTTTTCAAGTATCTTCTGCTTCTATCAACTTTTCTGTACTCGACTGAAGAAGCCTACTGTGTAGGCGAAACGTTTCGAAATAAAGATACCTAACTGTTGCATATGTGTCTTACCTAACAACCTGTCGGTATTTTATACCATTTTAATGTTCACTTTATCATTGCTGTCTTGGTTTAGGGTTGCTGCTTACCATAACCCCCAAGTCCTTTTCGCAATCTGTACGGCTAAGTTCAACGTTATTTAACTTATAAGTACTAGGGTTATGGACACTCTCGAGCTTCAGAACCTTACATTTATCTACATTAAACTGCATCTGCCACTTTCTGACCACAAATTGAGTCTCTCTAAATCCTCCTGAAGCTTTGTGACATCTTCGTTTGAATCAATTATCCTACCTATCTTCGTGTCATCGGCGAATTTGCTCATATCACTAGTAATTCTCATCAAGGTCATTGATATGTATTATAAACAACAACGGGCCTAAGACTGATCCCTGTGGAACGCCACTTGTTACAGACCCCCACTCAGATTTAACCCTATTTAAGCATACTCTCTGCTTCATATTGGTGACCTATGACTCGATCTATGACACCACTTTTTCCTCAGTGCCATGAGTTGCCACTTTCTTTAACAGTCTCTGGTACGGTACTCTATCAAAAGCTTTACTAAAATCTAAATAAACAATATCGAATTCTTTATCATGATCAACGGCCTCAAAACCTTTACAGAAGAAGGTTAATAAATGAGTTAGACAGGAACGGCCCCTCGTGAATCTATGCTGAGTATCATTAATCAAATTATGCTTATCCAGATGGCTTCTTATAATATCAGCTATAATTGACTCTAGTAATTTGCCTACAGTTAAGGTCAGGCTTATTGGGCGGTAATTTGACGGTAACGACTTGTCCCCTGCTTTAAAAATAGGAATTACATTAGCCATCTTCCAAATATCAGACACTACACCTGTTTGAAGAGAAATATTAAAAATATTAGTCAATGGTTCACAAAGTTCCATTTTGTACTCTTTAAGAACCCTTGAAAAAAGTTCATAAGGGCCCGGGGATTCATTTTGCTTCAATCGGTCTATCTGTTTGATAACCATTTCGCTAGTGACTGTGATATTGAATAATTTATCTTCTTCAGGCCCACTAAAAAACTAATTATTGGGATATTATTAGTGTCTTCCTGAGTGAAAACTGACAGAAAATAATTATTAAAAATAGAGTACATTTCATTCTCCTTGTCAGTAAGATGTCCAGAGCTATTTTTAAGGGGCCTCATCTTATCTCTATCTTTTGTTCTATACACCTGGTAAAACAAAATTTTGGTAAGTTTACGAATCCCTAGCAACTTTAATATCGTAGTCCCGTTTAGCTTTTCTTTTCCCTTTTTTAATGTCCCTCTTAATGTCAATATACTGATTCATAAGATGACCCTCACCTCTTTTGTTGCGCCTATAAATTCCTTTTTTTTCTGTCCTACAAGATTTTTGAGCCTATTATTCATCCATTTTGGGTCATTTTTATTCGATCTAATTTCTTTATACGGGATAAATGTTCTTTGGGCTATTGTTACCCCAGTCCACAGATGATAGGTGTTCTCTAAGCCCATTGTAATCTGCTAAGTGAAAATCTGGGACCATTACTAAATTATCCCTACTATTATACTTCCATTCAATGCTAAAGGTGATCGCTTGTGCCGAGTTCCTTTGTAATTTCTAAATTATTAACAAGGATTTCCTTGTTTGTCAGAACCAAGTCAAGCAGGTTATTTCCCCTAGAAGGTTTTGTCACAAACTGCTTCAAAAAAAATCATGAACTACTTCTAAGAAGTAGTTAGATTCTAAACTCCCAGTCAAGAAATTCCAATCAATCTGACTAAAGTTAAAGTCCCCTAGAATTACTACGTTATCGTGCCCTGCGGCCTTAACAATTTCCTCCCACAGTAGTCTCCCTTGGTCCCTACCTAAGTTTAGGGGACGGTATATCACTCCTAGAATCAATTCTTTATGCCCCTCTGAAATTTCTATCCAGACTCTGTATGTGTTACTTCAGATTTAATACCCATTTTTATAAGAACATAAGAAAGAAGGAACACTGCAGCAGGCCTACTGGTCCATGCAAGGCAGGTCCAGGTCTCCTACCGGCTTAAGCCAATGCCCTAACCTAGTCAGGTCAGGTCACATTCACTTAAGGAAGAAGCACGGCATCTGACCTAGTAGCACAAGCTAGTCAGGTCCAACTGACAACCACTTGCACCCACTCATGCATTTATCTAACCCGTCTCTAAAACTACACGTCTTAGCTTCTACGACGGTACTCAGGAGTTTGTTTCACTCATCCACAACTCTATTACCAAACCAGTGCTTTCCAACTTAAAGTTATTGCTGTGAGTCCTGTCTAGACTAGATATTTTTAGCACGCTATTTACATCCCCCTTATTTATTCGTCTTCGATTTATACACCTCAATCATATCCCCTCTAACTTTACGCCTTTCTAGAGATGCAGATTCAGGGCCCTCAGTCTATCCTCATAGGAAAGATTTCTGATACATGGGATCAAGTCTGTCATCCTCCTTTATACGTTTTCCAGAGCATATATCCAGTCTGTAATACGGTAACTAAAACTGTGCAGCATAATCTAGATGACGCCTAACCAAGGATATATAGAGTTGAAGAACAACCTGAGGACTCCTATTATTTATGCCTCTCGATATGAACCCAAGGATTCCGTTCCCTTTATTGCGAACACTTGTGCACTGTTGCCCTAGTTTGAGATTACTTCTAACCAGAACTCCTAAATATTTTTCACAATCAGTAATAATAAGATATACATTATTTAGTTTATATGTGGCATGGTTATTTTCCTGTCCAATGTTTAGAACTTTGCATTTGTCTATATTAAACTGCATCTGCCACTTCTCCGACCACTGCATCAGTCTATTCAAATCTTCCTGGAGTGATCTAATGTCCTCGTCAGAATGAATTCGACGGCCTATTTTGGTGTCATCGGCAAACTTGCTAATGTCACTATTTATTCCCTCATCTATGTCGTTTATGTAGATTGTGAACAACAAAGGGCCCAACACTGACCCCTGTGGAACACCGCTCGTGACGCTTCCCCACTCTGATTTCTCCCCATTTATGCACTCTCTGCTGCCTGTCAACCATTCCTCTATCCAGGAAAAGATTTCTCCTCCTTTTCTGTGTGCCTTAATTTTCCTCAATAGCCTCTGATGTGGGACTCTATCAAAAGCCTTACTGAAGTCCATATACACAATATCATATTCATTACCATGATCTACCTCTTTAAATACCTTAGTGAAAAAAGTTAATAAATTCGTAAGGCAAGACCGGCCTTTTGTAAAACCGTGCTGAGATTCATTAATTTATGCTTTTCAAGATGGCTACGAATTGCCTCGGCAATTTTTAATTCCATAAATTTTCCCACTATGATGGTTAGGCTTATTGGTCTATAGTTCGAAGCTAAGGACCTGTCACCTGCTTTGAAAATAGGTATCACATTTGCCATTTTCCACTTATCTGGCACCATGCCAGTGTGTAGTGATATACTGAAAAAATTAGCCAAAGGTTTGCTAAGCTCCTCTTTACATTCCTTTAGAACCCTTTCATACTGTTCATTAGGGCCTGGGGATTTGTTAGGCTTTAATTTATTTATTTTTCTAAAGACCATGTCACTTGTGACCCTAATCATGCATAGTTTATTATCGTCCTGTTCTACATAATTTATTATTTGTGGAATATCGTTAGTATCTTCCTGTGTAAAAACTGAGAGGAAGTAAGTGTTAAAAATTCTACACAATTCCTTATCACTGTCGGCGAGCTGACCTGAGTGACTTTTGAATGGGCTTATCTTGTCTATAATCTTACTTCTGTATACCTGAAAGAATCCTTTTGGGTTAGTCTTCGATTCTCTTGCAACTTTAACCTCATAATCTCTTTTTGCTTTTCTTATTCCCTTTTTATTTCTCTCTTTAACTGAATATATTGATTTCTTAACTGCCCCTCTCCTCTTTTGGTTTGGCTATATATGCCTCTCTTTTGACCAACGAGATGTTTTAATCTATTGTTCATCCATTTAGGATCATTTTTGTTTGATCTGATTTCCCTATTTGGAACATAAGCTGTCTGAGCAGCTAGAACTATGCTCTGGAAAACATCATATTGGCAACCATCACCACCTACCTGACCCATAGTCAGGTCATTCCAGTTCAACCTATCCAGGTAATTTTTCAGTCCTATGAAATCAGCCAAATGGAAGTCAGGGACAGAGACTTGATTGCCATTATTAGGGTAATTCCATGATATATTAAAACTTAGTGATTTGTGATCACTTTCCCCAAGCTCATCATTAACCTCAACATAATTAATTAGCAATTCCCTGCTGGCAAGAACCAAGTCAAGCAGATTATTTCCTCTAGTTGATTCTGTCACAAACTGTTTTAAAAAACAATCCTGAATCGTATCACGAAAGTCACTTGACTCTAAATTTCCTGTCAAATTTCTCCAGCCAATTTGTCTAAAATTTAAATTTCCTATTAGCACATTTTTTGTACATAGATGCCTTACGAATTTCGTCCCAAAGAAGTTTACTGCACTCCCTATCAAGGTTTGGGGGTCTGTAAATCACACCCAAATTAGTTTTTCACGGCCCTTGAGAAGTTATAACAAAACAGATTCAGTGACTGATGCTTCTAATTTTACATCTTGTCTAACACAACAATTTAAATTGTCTCTGACATACATTGCTACTCCACCACCCTTCCTGTTGACCCTATCAGCGTGGAATAATTTATAGCCTTGTATGTGACATTCAGAAGGCATCTCTTTATCCTTCAGATTGAGCCAGGTCTCTGTTATAGCAATAATATCTATGTTTCCTGAACTTGCAATTAATCTTAGCTCATCTATCTTATTTCTTACACTCCTGCTATTAGTATAGTAAATCTTAAGGGAGCTAGTCTCTTGCTGCCCTCTGCTGTCTCCCTTTGTTTGCTGGCCTGATCCATTGTCTTTATTTATAACTTTATGATGAATGTCTTTTATACATTTACTGTTTTCAACCCTAGTGTTGCAACCTGACTGTTTCCCACACACACCCATACCTCTATTTTTTATCATTTTAAAATCCTAGACATGTCACCAATGGGCCTCTCGATTGAGTTTGCAAGTGCTACCACCCCTGCCCCAGAGAGATGTATCCCATTCCATGCATGCATATCATGTTTGCCATAAAAGTTGTCCCAGTTGTCACTGAATGGGATGGCAAGTTCTTTGCAGTATCTGTCTAGCCAGCAATTTGCACCAATTGCCATAGACAATCATTCAATGCCCACTCCCCTCCTAGGCGAGATGCTGCATATGAATGGGGCCCCTCCCTTATACTTAATTAAATCTATAGCTGACCTGTACTTATCTAGCAGATCTTCTCTCCTACCCTTCCCAATATCATTTCCACCAGGATTGAGACAGATAATGGACTTGTTCTCATTACCTGACATAATATTATCCAACCTGTTGACTATGTCACCAACACCAGCTCCAAGGAAGCACACACTCTGTCTCACCTTCTTATTCCTATTACAGAAAGCACGGTCCATATATCTTACCCGTGAGTCACCAACCTCAAGAATTCGCTTACCTCAGGAGGCCTGGTCACAGACTGGGCCGCGGGGGCGTTGACCCCCGGAACTCTCTCCAGGTAAACTCCAGGTAAACCTTTATTTGCAGGGGAAGTAGTACCTTTACCTTCACTGGCCACTGAAGTACACTCATCCTGAAGAACAGAAAAGCTTACTGGAAACCACTCGCCACTTGTAGCAGGTGCTGGACCGCACCTCACTTCTGGTAGCCTTTTCGTCCCCCCCCCCCTTTCAACCTCCTCTCAGCGAGTGATGGACTGCACCTTACTGCTGGTAGCCTCATTCCTCTCAACCACTCCAGCCACCTCACACTCACTCCCAAACCCACTGAGGTGAACCTTCAGCCTCCTAATTTCCTCCTGGAGAAGCAGGACCTCCTCCTTCAACACTCCAACCTCAGATTTTAAATCACTGCAGCAAGCCATGGCTTTGTAACCATCCACACTAATCCCCAAAGCAGCTCAGGGCCTGTGACCTCTCATGACGACTGACCACTGGCCACCGACCACTGCAACAGTTCAAGTGATCTCAGACATACATTGCCACCCCACCCCCCTTCCCGATACTTCTATCTACTTGGAGCAATTTAAAACCCTGAATGTGGCATTCCGCAGGCATGTCCCGACTTTGCAAATTAAACCATGTCTCAGTTATGGCAAATACATCAATGTTACCTGCACTAGCAACTAATTTCAACTCATCCATCTTATTCCTAGCACTATGACTATTAGTATAATATATATTTAAAGATCCTCCTTTCTCTTTACCCTTCCTGCTCATTTCCGTTTTTCTACTAAACCTATTACTGTCCTTGTCACCTAGTGCCACTGGCTTTCCAATATCCACCTCATTCTGCCTATTACTGGTTTCCCTAGAACTCATAATATTACTACACTGGGACTTCACTGTTTTCCCGCCAAAACTCATACCACTAACTATTCCTAGTTTAAAGCCCTAACAGCTCCCTCCACTGCAGTTGCCAGTGCCCCCACCCCAGACCTAGATCAGTGAACCCCATCCCGGGCATACGTGTCATTTCTGCCATAGAAGAGGTCCCATCTGTCAATGAATGTTACTGCATTTTCCTTACAGTATTTGTCCAGCCAGCAATTGACACCAATTGCCTTGGACAGTCATTCATTTCCAACCCCTCTCCTTGGCAAAATACCACATATGACAGGGTTCCCACCCTTCTTCCTAATTATGTCTATTGCTAAGCTATACTTGCTAATCAGGTTCTCACTCCTATGTCTGCCAACATCGTTGCCTCCAGCACGGAGACAGATAATAGGATTGCTCCCATTACATCTCATGATGTCATCCAGACAGTTAACAATATCCTTTATCCCAGCCCCAGGAAAACACATCCTCTACCTTCACCAGGCCCCGAGCACCTCTGCGTCACGAGGCCCTAAGCACCTCTGCATTACAAGGCCCTGAGCACCTCTGCATCACAAGGCCCCAAACGCCTCTGCATCACAAGGCCCCGAGCACCTCTGTGTCACATGGCCCCAAGCGCCTCTGTGTTACAAGGCCCCAAGCGCTTCTGCATCACAAACCCCAAGCACCTCTGCGTCACAAGACCCCAAGTGCTTCTACGTCACAAGACCCCAAGCACCTCTGCGCTTTTGCTAGTTCTAGGTGTCCTTCCCTGCACGCAGGGTGGCTTCACGTCGTCGAAGGGCTCCTGATCCACGCAATTAAAGTTATCTCTAACTTTCTTGGATGAACTCTGATTACAGCACACCCCCTCCCATTCCGGTGCTGCATGACCCCCACAGATTTAGGTCTTACCCATGAATATAAATTAATAATGTAGGTGTCTGTGTAGACAGAAGCAGCAACTCTCCAAGGTGTGACAGCTGTACGACCCTTGTGGGTTTAGCGTTTAGTTTTTGTGGCAGAGACGTGTCATTGAGAGCTGCAGCCCACCTGCTCCTCCACCTCGTGTGTCATCTTGTCAAGTAATAATATTACCTCAGTAATGCCCCTGGGGCCCGGTCTCACACCAAACCTGGGTGTATCGCCCTCGGGGCCTGGTCTCACACCAAACCTGGATATATCGTGCCCGGGGCCCGGTCTCACACCAAACCTGGGTGGTATCGCCCATGGGGCCTGGTCTCACACCAAACCTGGGTAGTATCGCCCCCGAGGCCCTGTGTCACACCAAACCTGGATGGTATCGTTCCAGGGGCCCGATTTCACACCAAACTTGGGTAGTATTGCCCCCGGGGCCCAGTCTCACACCAAACCTGGATGGTATTGTCACCAGGGCCCGGTCTCACGCCAAACCTGGGTACTATCGCCCCAGGGGCCCGGTCTCACACCAAACCTGGGTAGTATCACCCCTGGGGCTCGGTCTCACACCAAACCTGGGTAGTATCGCCCCTGGGGCCCGGTCTCACATCAAACCTGGTTAGTATCGCCCCCAGGGCCCGGTCTCACACAAAACCTGGGTAGTATCGCCCCTGGGGCCCGGTCTCACGCCAAACCTGGTTAGTATCGCCCCCGGGGCCCGGTCTCACAAAAAACTTGGGTAGTATCGCCCCTGGGGCCCGGTCTCACACCAAACCTGGTTAGTATCGCCCCTGGGGCCCGGTCTCACGCCAAACCTGGGTAGTATCGCCCCTGGGGCCCAGTCTCACACCAAACCTGGTTAGTATCGCCCCTGAGGCCCGGTCTCACACCAAACCTGGTTAGTATCGCCCCCGGGGCCCAATCTCACACCAAACCTGGTTAGTATCGCCCCTGGGGCCGGGCTCACACCAAACCTGGGTAGTATCGCCCCTGGGGCCCGGTCTCACAACAAACCTGGGTAGTATCGTCCCTGGGGCCCGGTCTCACACCAAACCTGATGAGTATCGCCCCTGGGGCCCGGCCTCACACCAAACCTGGTGAGTATCGCCCCCGGGGCCCAGTCTCACACCAAACCTGGTTAGTATCGCCCCTGGGGCCGGGCTCACACCAAACCTGGGTAGTATCGCCCCTGGGGCCCGGTCTCACACCAAACCTGAGTAGTATCGCCCCTGGGGCCCGGTCTCACACCAAACCTGGATGGTATCGTCCCACAGGCCCGATTTCACACCAAACCTGGGTAGTATTGCCCCCGGGGCCCAGTCTCACACCAAACCTGGATGGTATCGTCACCAGGGCCCGGTCTCACACCAAACCTGGGTAGTATTGTCCCCGGGGCCCGGTCTCACACCAAACCTCCTAAACTGAAAACGAACTATAGCTGAGATGAGAAATATAAACAAACACACATTAAAGTAAACTCGAGGAAATAATGAAATTAAGAAGTTAGTAGGATTTACCTGCTAGCTGACATGTACATGACAGGACAATTGCTGTCTAACCAACGTAGTACCTATTAAACTTTCTTTATGCAGGAAAACCAGCCGTAGCGAGTTTTCGCCCGAGCACTTACACATTACACAAGTCTACGAATACAATCACTAGTAAACATACGCAAAGTTTCTAATATCAACCCATCACTCAGTGGAGTAATTTGAGATTTGAGTTTCACATCAGCCTCCACCTCACCGTTTCTTTTAGCAGTAAGTTAGGCGTCTCATTTGCATATGCTTGCTAAATGCAAGACCGCATTTTATTGTATTAGATATACGTAAAACATTTACATATATATATATATATATATATATATATATATATATATATATATATATATATATATATATATATATATATATATATATATATATATATATATATATATATATTTAGTTATTTATTTTTATTAACACACTGGCCGATTCCCACCAAGGCAGGGTGGCCCGAAAAAGAAAAACTTTCACCATCATTCACTCCATCACTGTCTTGCCAGAAGGGTGCTTTACACTACAGTTTTTAAACTGCAACATTAACACCCCTCCTTCAGAGTGCAGGCACTGTACTTCCCATCTCCAGGACTCAAGTCCGGCCTGCCGGTTTCCCTGAATCCCTTCATAAATGTTACTTTGCTCACACTCCAACAGCACGTCAAGTATTAAAAACCATGTGTCTACATTCACTCCTATCAAACACGCTCACGCATGCCTGCTGGAAGTCCAAGCCCCTCGCACACAAAACCTCCTTTATCCCCTCCCTCCAACCTTTCCTAGGCCGACCCCTACCCCGCCTTCCTTCCACTACAGACTGATACACTCTTGAAGTCATTCTGTTTCGCTCCATTCTCTCTACGTGTGTGTGTCGCGCCGAATAGGTAAAACTGGTTAATTAGCAAGAACTCATTTGAAATTAAGTCCTTTCTAAAATTTTCTCTTATACTTTTAAAGATATATTTTTTCCATTTATGTTAATGTAAAGATTAATAATTTTGTAACAAAACCTTAGAAAACTTACCTAACCTTTATGAAACAAGCACATTTTAATTTAGCCTAATCCAACTATGTATATTTTAGATAAGTTTACAATAACATTATTTTAAATGAGTTCTTACTAACTGACCAGGTTTACCTATTCGGCACGACATATATATATATATATATATATATATATATATATATATATATATATATATATATATATATATATATATATATATATATAGGTAGGTAGGTTTAGTTATATATAGGTAGGTTTCAGTTATTATAAACTGTTATAAGTGTGTATATGCACATAAAGAGGATATCTATGTTCTGGGAAGTTCTGTCTGTGTTTTACAGCATGCGAAGTCTGTCAATCTTTAAAGAAGTCGTTGTCGAGGCAAGGCGCCGCCGGAACAAGAAGAATAATAGGAAGCGGCAGTATCATCTTAAGCAGCAGCAGAAGCAGTTGGAATGCCACTAACAGCAAGAATAACACCAGTAACATAAACAATGATAGTAGCAGCAACAACAACAACAACAGCAGCAGCAGCAGCAGCAGCAGCAGTAGTAACAGTATCAGAAGAGCGCCCATATTCAACGGAAAACAGTGTTTTTAGCAGGTGCCAGAGAAATCAGCTGCCTCAGCTAGCAAGCAGGGAGAGAGGCTGACAGGGAGTAGGGAGGGCGGACGAGTTACTGGGTGGTTTGGAGGAGGCGGGCGAGTCAGCGGGCCGATTAGCGAACGGGTGAGCAGGTTGGCAAACGGGCAGGGAAGTTGGCGAGCGAATTGGAGTTCTAGTTGGTGAGCTGTTTTAGGGGGGAGGGCTGTTTAGCGGGAGGGTTGGTTGTTAGCAGGTAGGCGAATGGACTTGCTGTCTGGTGAGTGAGCGGGTGGTTGGGCGGTAGGGTAGGTAGATGGGCGGGTAGGTTGGCGGGCGGCAGGCCTACTAAGCTAGCCCACCCGTCGGCTCGCTGGCAGGCGAGCCGACGGGTGGGCTAGCCAGGACAAGCAGGGTGGCAAACAGGCAGCCAGAAAGGCAACCAGGGAGGGGGGCAAGAATGGCGAGAGAGGGGAGGCAGGAAAAGAGGAGGAGGCAGGGGGAGAGAGAGAGAGAGAGAGAGAGAGAGAGAGAGAGAGAGAGAGAGAGAGAGAGAGAGAGAGAGAGAGAGAGAGAGAGAGTGTGAGAGAGAGAGAGAGAGTGTGAGAGAGAGAGAGGGTACAAGCAGGACGAGAGTGGGGGGGGGGGGAGCCGGCAGGGAAGGGACTTTTGTATTTAGCAATATTGGATACATCAGCAATGTGCTGCTACCCTATTCTATATAATAGTTACGTAGAGGGAACAAAAGCTAGTTAGGTTTCCCTGTTACATTCCATAGACCACGGTAGATTTCACACCAACGTCCAGCAATAATAACTTCAATGCCCTTTTTCCGCTACCCTATATACAACTATACCCCTGATTCCTTGCCTGTAACAATGCCTTGATTCTCCCCCAACCTGACACATGATAACAACTGAGGTCTCAACATCAGAAAGCTCAGATAAAATATATTATTTCCCCATTAGGATATCAAGTAATCAGGAAAGAAAAGAGGAAAGATGGGAGGGGAGGAAGAGTTTCAATACTAGCTGGAAATCAATGGAGTTTTGAAAAGATGCGATAGGTGAACAGAAATATGCCAAATGAATACTTCTGAAACACAGTCAAGACTTAGGGACCGCAGTTATAGCAGTGATCTACGAACTGCTACCAAATAGTTGCAAACTAGAACAGGAACATGAAAATAATAATGAAACAATGGTTGACACAATAGAAGAAGAAGCAAGAAGAGCCAATAGAGCAAATGCAACGATACTAACTCACGAAGTCGTAATAACACGATGGCAAACAAACCAGCTGGCCCAGTGGCTCGCCTGAAGTTTTACTATTTACTTGCCAGGGGTTCTAACCCCACCCGTACCGTGTTTTTTTTTTCAAAGCCATTAATCTTGAGAGATTGTAACCTCAAAGAAGCAGACGAGGAAATTGTGACTATCATGGCGAACTCGTAACGTGGAGGGCTAAGGTAACTGAGGGGGCTATGGAAAACTTTCTGTCAGCATTTACTGTAAAGAACACAACAAGAGAGGGGAGAGGATGAGCCAGCAAGACTGGATCTAGTATTTACTGTAAGTTCATACGATATAGGTGAAACAGAATACGAAAGGCTCCTGAGTGCTGAATTTTGAATACTTTGTTGAAGTAAGTGTTGAGGGAAGAATAGCTGGTGGGGGAGAAGAAACCTGACTTCAGGAGAGGAAACTTTAAAAGAGGGTGAAAGAATTTTGAATGTAGCTTAGTGGAAAAGAGAACTGGAAATGAAGTTGATGAATAATACGATGGAGTACCTAGCAGAAAGTGCCGAGAGACAGAGAAGAATTATATACCTGTAAGAGAAAATGGTAATGGTTCAATCAAAGATGAAGAGAGAACACAAAATGAGCATGGAACTACAAAACAAAGGATAGAGAAAAACAGAGAAATGAGAAGACCCAGCAACGAATATGCACCGGTTAGGAGAGAAACTGAGCAACAATCTGAGAATGACACAGCAGCAAAAGCCAACTCCGAAATGAAACTGTCAGTCAGAGCAGAAGACAGTTAAAGACCAGGTAATAATATCATGTAATAAGACTGAAGAAAGAAGAGAGCTCACAAGAAACAACAAGGAAGTTTGTGAGGAGTTGAGCAAACAAGTTAAAGATGTGATCTCAGAGGAAACATGGCAAAAACAGAGAACCAAAAGAGATAGGCTACACCAACGGTTGCTGGATACGAAACAAAACAGGCAAAGAGGTGATTTTCTTTTAGCGAACTGGATACATTAAAGGTAATAGGACCTAACAAGGTGTCACCATGGATTCTGCAAGAGGTAGCAGAAGCACTATCTGAACCTCTAGCCAAAATCTACAAATCAATGGATATGGAAAAATTGCCAGAGATCTGGAAGACAGCAAATGTAATCCCAGTATTTAAGAAAGGAGACAAACAGGAAGCATTAAGCTATAGATTAGTATCACTGACATGCATGCTATGTAAAATAATGGAGAAGACAGGAGAATGGTGAAACACTTGCAGAGAAGTGGTCCCATAAACAGTAACTTACACTGATATAGATGGCAAATTTTGTCTCACAAATCCGCTTGAGATCTATGACAAAGTAACAGAAGTGAGGAAGAAGAGAGAGTGGATAGATTGTATATTCTTAGGCTGCACGAAAGCATTTGACACCGAACCTCACAAAAGACTGGGACAAAAACTTAAGGAGCAGACAGAAAATAACAGGGAATGCGCTACAGCAGATCAAACAGTAACTTACGGGAAGGTGACAAAGAATGATTGTCCGAGAAGAGATGTCAGAATAGTAAAGTGTCACAGGCGGGGCATCGGCTTGGATCGGAGTAAGGACCAGTACTGTTTCTGGTATATGTTAATGACATACTGTAAGAGAATACACTTATAACCCACACACAGGAGAATGGAACTTGTGACAATGTTTTGGTGTAACTAGTTAATGGTCCACCTCAGACCTAAACGTCATCATAAGTTTCATTCTCCTATGTGGGGGTTATTTGGGTATTGTTCCAGTCATGGTATTTTGTCTTTTTATTATTTCTACCCAGTGGTGGACACAGCTAACCGAAAAGTTAGCTTCGCTAACTGCTAATTCGCTAACTAAAAAAATAGCTCCACTAACGCTAAACTGCTAAACGGCAGAAAAAAAGTAGCGGAAGCTAACCTCTAATTTTTCACATGAATTCAGATTCGATTTAGTTTTTTGGTCTTTTACTTTTAAGACTTTCAGAACAGACCTGGAGAGCTTCCTAATAAAATATAGAATGCCAAGGCTATATGATGATCAAGTGCCAACTAATAATGAAGTTAATGTATCATGAACACGTCAGAAAGTCAAAAATCTTAGTAGATTTCGGGACTATTATTTTCATAATTTTCTAACGTGGTTAAGATTGAAAAAAAAACTAAAAACCGGCATAGTACCACAACAGAAATTGTAAACATAAAGGCTTTAATGAGACAAGATTGGCCCAAAATAAAGAAAACTCTGATAAAAAGTGAAATTTCGTTAATTTTTTAGGCTAATGGAAAGGACAGTGTCGCAAACAGTACTCATCTTTAATACTCGAGCATAAGTACCAGTATTGTAAAGAAACGAGTACTTGAGTACTGTACTTAAGTAACTTTTATCACTATTACTTTTTAAAAAATACTGAAACTGCTCACCACTTTTACTTAAGTACTGAAGTCTGTTATTACTTTTACTTCACTACAATCTGATAACGATACGTTACTCGTTACATCATCAGTAATTTTTGAAAAGTAAACACAGAGAAAACTTACTCAAGTACAGTACTCTGGTAATTTTACTTGGTTACTTTACAACACTGGGAAAGGTACTGTACTTCTAAACTGTCATAACTTGCAATACTAGGCAAAATTAAGAAAATATCCCGTGACTTGAGAACAAAATAGTCATCCAGGTGGGGCCACGGGTTCTGCGACTCCTGGCCCTCAGCCTGAGCGGCCTCTGTTTCAACTACAGCCGCTGCAGACTCCTCAACAACACCCTCAGGCGGAACAGAAATGTCTCCCCTGTTCATAACGATAAGTGACAAGGCACCCCGGTAATCGCTGACACTACACTGTACGACTATAACAATGCTGCTCAGATGCTGCTGCTGCTGCTGCTGCTGCACTGACAAGTCACGTTTACACATAGTCAGCCAATAGGGTGCCTGACTGACTGCTGGAGAAACACCCACAACAGACAGGAACAAACACACACGCGCCCTGGTTAGCGGATTAGCGGAATTGTGCCCACCACTGTTTCTACCATAAGAGATAGTCAGATGCATCCCTGTTTGCAGTTCATGTAAAATTAATGAGAATGAAAACCTACGAGGAGGAATGGCTACAAATGGACCTGGACAAACTAAAAGATTGGCAAGACAAGTGGCTACCTAAATTCAATCCCCTCAAATACTAGGTTATGAAAATTTGAGAAGGTTCAGTAAGACCGGAAATTTTGTGCCGAGAATATCGCAAGAGGCACACAACAGAGTAACCGATGCAGCGGATGCTCGTTTGGCAAATCTAAGAGTAGCTTTCAGGAATCTTAACAAAGAGGTATTCACAGCCCTATATTCAACATACTATATATATGACCCAGCTTGGAGTATGCAGTACCAGCATGGAACCCACGCCTGATAAACCATGTTAAGAAAGTGGAGAAAGTACAGACATTTGCAATGAAACTAGTCCCAGAGCTAAAGGGAATGGCCTATGAAGAGAGGCTAAAGAAACTGAACATGGTGACATTAGAGAACAGAAGAACCAGGAAAGACACGATAATAACATATGAAGTACTCAAGAGGGCAAAAATAGACTGTTCGAAAGGCGGGGCACGGGGACACAGCTGGAAGATAAAGAGACAGATGAATCAATGAGATGTCATAAGGTATTTCTTCAGCTTGAGGGTGGTCAGGAAGAGGAATAAACAATGTACATTGTATAAAGCCTATCTCTACTGCTACTTCGTCCGGACGAAGTAGCAGTAGAGATAGGCTCTATACAATGTACATTGTTTTAAGAATAAGGATATGAGAGAAAATCCAGTAAGCGGCAAGTTAAGATACTGGACCAGGACATGAGTCCTAATAGGAGAGTACATAGTGTTGAGATCTGTCAGCCTGACCTGGAAGACTTAGCAGGGCAATGAGGATATTGCCGAGTATTCTATTAAAGGTTTAGCAGCTGCGGGAATTTCAGTAGCACTGGAGTTTCTATAAGAACATAACAAAGGAGGAACACGCAGCAGGCCTACTGGCCCATACTAGGCAGGTCTTTCTCAAACCCACTAACAAAAATAACTGGCCAACCCATTTTTCAATGCTACCTAAAGAATAAACTTTGATAACTCTACTGACTCACGTGCAAGTCCCACTCAAATCCAACCCCTCTCATTCATGACCTATACCATACACATGAAATATGGATTTTTTATGAAGATAGATCTTTCATCACAAAGAGGGACAACAAAAAATGTATACTGATGGAAAATGGAGGAGGGAGGGAAGGGGTAAGAAAAAATTAGACTACAATATATAAGAATATGCACATACATCAATATGTAAACAATGCAGATTCATTGTTGCAAAAGCCTCTCGACATCTGGCAGGCAGACAAGTAGAGAGGGAGGGTGACAGGCAGACAGGTAGAGGGGGGAGGGAGGGAGGCAGGCACGCTCGAAGTGTGGGAGGGAGGGAGGGAGGTAGGCAGGTTAGGCAGGAAGGCATGCAGGCAGGTTAAGCAGGCAGGCAGGTTAGGCAGGCAGGAGCGACAGACGCCTACCTCAAGGTCAGTGACTGGGCGGCCTCTCAGGTGCTTCATCACCCACACGCCTACTTCATGCGTCCTCTGATCATGTACGTCCTGACAGCCTCTTGCTAGCTAAGCCAGTTGCCATGCTGGGCTGCACTCTCAATCTCCTCTCCCTCCCAACTTGTTCACTGAGCCCCGCCTTCACTGAGCCCCACCTTTAGTGAGCCCCACTTAGACCACTCAGCCCCGATTTCAGTGATCCCCGACACGTTTAAGTGAGCCCCACCTAGTTCGCTGAGCCCCACATTGTTTACTCAGCTCCACCTTGTTCGCTGAGCCCCACCTCGTTCATTGAACCCCACCTTGTTTTAGTGGCCCCCCTACATTTTTTTTAATAACTCCTACCTTGTTTTAACGACTCCTCCCTTGATTTAGAGAACCCCATTTTGGTTTAGAGAGCCCCACCTTGTTTTACTGAGCCTCTTGTTAGTGGACCCTACCCATTGATAGTGGAACTAACACTGTTTAGCGGGTTCTAACGCGTTTAGTGAGCCCCATCTTATTTACTGAGAACCAACTTATTTTTTAGTTTTCACATTATTTACTGAGCTCCTTCTTTAGTGAGCCTCACTTCTTTTGGTGAGCCCCAGCTTTAGCGAACCTCACCTCTTTAGCGAGTCCCGTCTTAAGTAAGCCCCATCTTGTTTAGTGAGCCTCACCTTGTTTAGCGAGCTCCACCTTGCTTAGTGACCTTCACATTGTTAAGTGGACCCCAGCTTGTTATTAAGCGACCCTCGCTTTGTTTAACAAGCTCAAAAAGTAACATTTTAAATTCCATTTATCCATCAATTTGGCACGTTATCTAGTGCTATGTCTTCTGAGGATGGTAAAGAAACACAAGTACCTTCTGCAGGTAGCAGTGATAAAAGTGATAAATTTGACACCTTTGTAACAATTGGGTATCTTTATTAATGAAACGTTTCCCAGCACAATGATCTTCACCATTCTTCTTTGTATTGGAATGATGAAGACACTGGTGAAACGTTTTCACGATACAGATACCCAAGTGGTGCATATGTATCAGATACCCAAGTGGTGCATATGTATCAGATACCCAAGTAGTGCACATGTATCTATAAACTTGTTGGTTCTTTGAACCATTTATCGACAGTGATAAGCTTGAGAAAAGCAAGTAAAGGCCTTGTGCCTCAGAAAATAATGAAGAGTGCACGCATTAGCGTTGGTGAACCAAACCAAGTGAAATATAATCTCCAGTTTTTAACTACTGAGGTAAAAAAAGGTGGAAGTTTATCTAGAAATTGTGTACGATATAAACAGGTATTGATTATTTTACTGAAAGTATTTGTACAAAAACTGTTTCTAATCAGAAAACTTTACATGGGAATGGTGTTTCTGTTTCCAGTAACTTTTTGAGAATAAAAACATAAGGGACATAAGAAAGGAGGAACACTGCAGAAGACCTACCGGCCCATAATTGGTAAATCCTTGTCAAACCCAAACCCACTAAAAAAAATAATAAAACCCACTAAAAATTAATATTAGAACCAGCACCTCAGATTATTACTGAAGACTCAGATATCTAAACATATAGCTAGAGGCACTCTTCCTGTCTCTTAAAATTTTATTCAACCTTGCTGCATCACGTTGCTTTAAACAGGCATTAAGTTTACCTCAGCATAATGTTTAGATCACACACACAGTGTGAGACATACCTGCCTCTACTTATAAAGCTTGCTCTCTGCAAGCCATCTAACGGTTATAAACCCAAAATCTTACTACGATTCACCAGTTTAGAGATTTGTTCAAACAAGAAGTGTCAAATGCAACTATTTTTGCTGAAGGGCATGTTATACAAAAACATTTAAAGTGTGCAACATAAACAGTCCATAATAGACCATAATAGCACATAATTAAAATAATACCTGATTACAAGCCTATTCAACTTCATGCCGAATTTTAGTTCAACAACAAATGTTATTTTAAGTTATTTTAATGATAAAGCCAACAATGGTTTTTATTTCACTTTTAAAACACGTGCTTCCAACTGATTTTGGGACGCTGAATTAAAATATGAAGTCGGAATTGCTTCAGCAATTTCTGCGAAACGAACGAGTTCACCAAGACATAACCATCATGGAGATATATAAGGGAAACCTGACGATCAGTTTGATGGCTAACTACTGCTGGACACTGCTGCCGGAGAACCATACTGAACACAAGTGAAAAAAAGCCTGAAAACTGTAATGTAAATATGTTTGTATGACTATGGAAATTCCTGTTATTTTTCTTATGCATATATATCATGAAATTACGTTAAGAAAGATTAGTTTGTGTCAGTGAATGCACCACACTTATTAATATCTATAAATAACACAATCCCTATAATTGTAACATATCATATCATGTGGTTCTTCAACCTTAAGTAGTCAAAACATTGAGCATAAGATTTAGAAAAGCTTACCTGATAGAGAATAAATAAGTTCAAATTTGTGATCAGCGCAACAAAGTTACCTTAAAGCAACCAATTTGTTTTTTGAGATGGATAAAAAGTTAAAATTTGTTGGCCAGTGTGTCATTATTATATGTCCAACATAGGGTTAATCATATAAAAGATACACTACACAAAAAATCTTAAGGCTCTGCACAAGTAATAAAGTGTGTAACTCACAAAACCCCAAGTTCACAAAGAGAACATAAAAAATAATAGTCATAATTCATTGTATACTCGTGTAAATATGATGTACAATTACATATGACTTAGAGCAAAGAATAATAATTTATATTAATGTGCTACACAAGTTACTGATGAAGGGGCATATAATAATGTTTGATAGTGTACATGTGTGTACTCACCGATTTGTCTTTGCCGGGGTCGATTACTAGCTCCTGCCCTAGCTTTCTAAGCCACCTTGAATGGCATCACTGACTTCTGGCTTCTTGAGCCTTTTTATATCTCCTCTTAAAGCTGTGTATTGAGTTTGTAGCCTGAGTCGCGGATGTGGCTACATCTCACTAGACTACTTCGAGTTTTCATTTCAATTCCTGACAGTGCTGTGCATTGCTCCTGACGAAACATTGTGCAGTCAACAAAAAAGGCCTGTGGCGTATTTTGTATTTTTTTAGCATTGCTTGTTTGCTACCTTTTCTCGATTACTTCAGTGCATACAGGCAGGCCCCGCTTATACAGCATGTTAGGTTCCGGGCTACTGCTGTAAAGTGAAACATATCTCTTTTTTATCCAATTTCAAATTCATATAACAGCCTGATAACAAGTTTACACTATAATATATTAAGTGAGCAACAGAGCTAGGTCTAAAAAATGTATATACAGGACACACATTACTTACCTAAAAATATTTTCATCCTTAGCCTATAGAGAGTGGTGAATATATTTATTGTAGGAAGTACAGCGTTCTGCTGCATCAGCAAAACGCTGTAAAGCGGGACGGCCTGTGTTTAGTGATTACAAGTGTGGGATATATATTCTTCCCTGTGTAGCTCAGATTAGGATTTATCACAGGTGCTGATTATCTCTTTTTTCTGTCCTTTGAAAAGTTGGAGTGTTAAATACAGCTATATGAAATAAATTTTAATAAATTTTGGCATACCACATGGCTGTTTATATTGGTTATATTTATTATAGTGACGGTCCTCTTGAATCTTTTTGTTTGGATAAGCCAGACAAAAAGATTCAAGATAATAAGCTATCTTTAAATGGCATGAGGTAGTGAACAAGAAAAAGACCAAACGAGATACACGAAAAAAGTTAGAGAAAGCTTTCCCATTTTGGAAAAACAGTCCACATACAAACATGCTGGAAAGGCCACTGTTAGGAGAAGTCTCTGGCCTGGTTTAAAAAGTAAAAGGCTTTGAAAAAGAATAAGGAAAATAAAAAACAACTGCAAAATGCAGTCTTTCAAAAAACAAGCCAAACAATTTGTTGAACTGAACATGAAAACATTCTCCAGATGATTCAGTATTAAGATTATCGTGACTTCCCTCTTGCCCAAAGAAACCCCACTTGTTCTGGAATGATGAGCTTCACCAACATAACAAACTGGTGGAGAAGGTACTGAAAGAGGTTAAGTGGAAAGGCGAAGAAAAGAGGAAAGTAGCTGAAAAAAAAACATGTGCTCTGTTTTTGTCCTGTTGAAAGATGGCTCTGCTTCTGCTATTTCTTCTCCTTTTGTTCACTATGAATTTTTCTGTGGCCTTCTGGCACTTCGTGTCTATTCTTTACATCATCTCTTGCATTGCTTTACCTGTGCACAAACCAACTGTTGTGGGTCGCATCTAGGACCTTAGAGTAATGCGGGGTTATGTTTCAGAAAATTTTTAAATTCAAAAAAATAATTTTTTTTGTAAAACTCCAAATATGTTTCAAACATCAGTTTTGCTAAAAAAAAATCGCATACTGGGCAAAATACCAATGTGTGAAGAGACACTAGTCTTGGAAAAGAACTCTGGTCCGGCTACAGGAAAACTCCAGTCCTGCAGAAAGTATTCAGGTGATGGGTGAAAGGTACCTAATTATGTAATATAAATATTATAAAGAGTTAGTGCCCTATCCCACTGTAGCTCTTGACTTAAAAAAAAAGAAAAAAAGGTTCCTGAGACTCTTCTTCTGAAGTACGGTCTATTGTTTGTGTTTTCCTGCACTTTTTCTTCCTGGCACATGTACACTAGGTCTTCCAGCATCAATGTCACATGATCAGTGACACATAATGCTTGTTTATAGGCGATATGACATAGCCAAGTGACTATAATAGTTGTTCTGATGTGCGATACGTTTTCCTTTTGTTTTAATACTAAAATATCAGATATTGTAAGTGGGTGTTGTTGCTACTATTCCTCTTTCTCTGGTACCCACTGTCCTTGCCTTGTATTTTGTTCTTCCCTGTCTTGTGTCTCCTTCCCTTCCCTCTCTTTCTCCTTCTAACCTCTTAACACTAACAATATGACTCATCCAGCGTGATGGAATATGACAGGGAAAAATATAGCTATCTTTTGTTCCCATTATCAAACTATCATATAAAACAGGGTAGCAGCACACTGCTGACGTATCCAATTTTGCTAACTAATAAAAAAAACTCCTCTCCCTCCCTAAATTCCATTTCCTCCCTTTCCTCCCCTAGGCCCTCCGAGGAAACAGACAAACCGCAAATCACCACCGTGGCCATTACCGTGGTTTCTGAGGCCAGGACGAGTGGGGAAAGACGAGGAAGAAGGCTGCCAGGGAAGAAATAGAGAAGCTTTTCCTCTATCTGGTGTAAAAGTACAAGGCATTTACATAGGGAGGTGAAAGGCAGAGGTGGGCTGCAGATCGGGTTACCGGACTGCTGAGCGAGACGCCACAAGGTAATGCGAAAGAAAAACACGCAATAACAAACAATAACTCAGGATAAGTACCAATTTGTTGCCCGCTTAAGTGGTACCATTGTCCTCTAAATGATTTACTGCAGCAGTTAGGAGGGAGTGTGGTTGTGGCGGACACCTGCTGCGGCTGTCACCAACCACACCTGACCTGCACTCACAACCGCACCTGACCTGCGCATAACCGAACCCGACCTCCTCTCAACAATACTCAACCTACCTAAACGCAAACCCGACCTGCTCTTAACGACACTCAACCTACCTAAACGCAAACCCGACCTGCTCTTAACGACACTCAACCTACCTAAACGCACTCCCGACCTGCTCTTAACGACACTCAACCTACCTAAACGCACTCCCGACCTGCTCTTAACGACACTCAACCTACCTAAACGCACGCCCGACCTGCTCTTAACGACACTCAACCTACCTAAACGCACACCCGACCTGCTCTTAACGACACTCAACCTACCTAAATGCACACCCGACCTGCTCTTAACGACACTCAACCTACCTAAACGCACACCCGACCTGCTCTCAACGACACTCAACCTACTTACAAGCACACCCGGCCTGCTCCCAATAAAACCAGACCTACTCTCAACGATATCCGACCTCCTTAATAACATACCGCACCTGCTTAACACCAAGCCCGACCTGCTTCAACAACCGCTCCCGACCTACTCAAACAAGCACACCCGAAGCGCTGACAACCACAAACACACACTCTCTGGCAGCAACCACAACTAACATATATTCATGAACCAAGAACACAAAACGTCCCACCGCAAAACAGTTTTATAATTACAAGCCAGTGAGTCACCTCTGAAATTCCCTGCTATAGAAGGAGCAATCAAAGGAGATGCTGAAGATTGCGAAACTGGATGGAAGGAAAAATAGGAAGATAAGGAGGGGAAGGGAAGGAGGAAAAGTATGAAATGAAGCAGGGAAAAGTATAAGGGAGAGAGAGAAAAAGAAAAAGAAGTGGAAAATAAGAGAAAGTAAAAGATAAAGTAAAAAATGCCAAAAGAGGACATCATGATTTACAACACAAAGGAACACCAACCAGAGGCGGTGGAAGGTCACACTCACAACTACACGGTACAACACAGGCGGTGGAAGGTCACACTCACAACTACACGGTACAACACAGGCGGTGGAAGGTCACACTCACAACTACACGGTACAACACAGGCGGTGGAAGGTCACACTCACAACTACACGGTACAACACAGGCGGTGGAAGGTCACACTCACAACTACACGGTACAACACAGGCGGTGGAAGGTCACACTCACAACTACACGGTACAACACAGGCGGTGGAAGGTCACACTCACAACTACACGGTACAACACAGGCGGTGGAAGGTCACACTCACAACTACACGGTACAACACAGGCGGTGGAAGGTCACACTCACAACTACACGGTACAACACAGGCGGTGGAAGGTCACACTCACAACTACACGGTACAACACAGGCGGTGGAAGGTCACACTCACAACTACACGGTACAACACAGGCGGTGGAAGGTCACACTCACAACTACACGGTACAACACAGGCGGTGGAAGGTCACACTCACAACTACACGGTACAACACAGGCGGTGGAAGGTCACACTCACAACTACACGGTACAACACAGGCGGTGGAAGGTCACACTCACAACTACACGGTACAACACAGGCGGTGGAAGGTCACACTCACAACTACACGGTACAACACAGGCGGTGGAAGGTCACACTCACAACTACACGGTACAACACAGGCGGTGGAAGGTCACACTCACAACTACACGGTACAACACAGGCGGTGGAAGGTCACACTCACAACTACACGGTACAACACAGGCGGTGGAAGGTCACACTCACAACTACACGGTACAACACAGGCGGTGGAAGGTCACACTCACAACTACACGGTACAACACAGGCGGTGGAAGGTCACACTCACAGCTACACGGTACAACACAGGCGGTGGAAGGTCACACTCACAACTACACGGTACAACACAGGCGGTGGAAGGTCACACTCACAACTACACGGTACAACACAGGCGGTGGAAGGTCACACTCACAACTACACGGTACAACACAGGCGGTGGAAGGTCACACTCACAACTACACGGTACAACACAGGCGGTGGAAGGTCACACTCACAACTACACGGTACAACACAGGCGGTGGAAGGTCACACTCACAACTACACGGTACAACACAGGCGGTGGAAGGTCACACTCACAACTACACGGTACAACACAGGCGGTGGAAGGTCACACTCACAACTACACGGTACAACACAGGCGGTGGAAGGTCACACTCACAACTACACGGTACAACACAGGCGGTGGAAGGTCACACTCACAACTACACGGTGCAACACAGGCGGTGGAAGGTCACACTCACAACTACACGGTACAACACAGGCGGTGGAAGGTCACACTCACAACTACACGGTGCAACACAGGCGGTGGAAGGTCACACTCACAACTACACGGTACAACACAGGCGGTGGAAGGTCACACTCACAACTACACGGTACAACACAGGCGGTGGAAGGTCACACTCACAACTACACGGTACAACACAGGCGGTGGAAGGTCACACTCACAACTACACGGTACAACACAGGCGGTGGAAGGTCACACTCACAACTACACGGTACAACACAGGCGGTGGAAGGTCACACTCACAACTACACGGTACAACACAGGCGGTGGAAGGTCACACTCACAACTACACGGTGCAACACAGGCGGTGGAAGGTCACACTCACAACTACACGGTACAACACAGGCGGTGGAAGGTCACACTCACAACTACACGGTACAACACAGGCGGTGGAAGGTCACACTCACAACTACACGGTACAACACAGGCGGTGGAAGGTCACACTCACAACTACACGGTACAACACAGGCGGTGGAAGGTCACACTCACAACTACACGGTACAACACAGGCGGTGGAAGGTCACACTCACAACTACACGGTACAACACAGGCGGTGGAAGGTCACACTCACAACTACACGGTACAACACAGGCGGTGGAAGGTCACACTCACAACTACACGGTACAACACAGGCGGTGGAAGGTCACACTCACAACTACACGGTACAACACAGGCGGTGGAAGGTCACACTCACAACTACACGGTACAACACAGGCGGTGGAAGGTCACACTCACAACTACACGGTACAACACAGGCGGTGGAAGGTCACACTCACAACTACACGGTACAACACAGGCGGTGGAAGGTCACACTCACAACTACACGGTACAACACAGGCGGTGGAAGGTCACACTCACAACTACACGGTACAACACAGGCGGTGGAAGGTCACACTCACAACTACACGGTACAACACAGGCGGTGGAAGGTCACACTCACAACTACACGGTACAACACAGGCGGTGGAAGGTCACACTCACAACTACACGGTACAACACAGGCGGTGGAAGGTCACACTCACAACTACACGGTACAACACAGGCGGTGGAAGGTCACACTCACAACTACACGGTACAACACAGGCGGTGGAAGGTCACACTCACAACTACACGGTACAACACAGGCGGTGGAAGGTCACACTCACAACTACACGGTACAACACAGGCGGTGGAAGGTCACACTCACAACTACACGGTACAACACAGGCGGTGGAAGGTCACACTCACAACTACACGGTACAACACAGGCGGTGGAAGGTCACACTCACAACTACACGGTACAACACAGGCGGTGGAAGGTCACACTCACAACTACACGGTACAACACAGGCGGTGGAAGGTCACACTCACAACTACACGGTACAACACAGGCGGTGGAAGGTCACACTCACAACTACACGGTACAACACAGGCGGTGGAAGGTCACACTCACAACTACACGGTACAACACAGGCGGTGGAAGGTCACACTCACAACTACACGGTACAACACAGGCGGTGGAAGGTCACACTCACAACTACACGGTACAACACAGGCGGTGGAAGGTCACACTCACAACTACACGGTACAACACAGGCGGTGGAAGGTCACACTCACAACTACACGGTACAACACAGGCGGTGGAAGGTCACACTCACAACTACACGGTACAACACAGGCGGTGGAAGGTCACACTCACAACTACACGGTACAACACAGGCGGTGGAAGGTCACACTCACAACTACACGGTACAACACAGGCGGTGGAAGGTCACACTCACAACTACACGGTACAACACAGGCGGTGGAAGGTCACACTCACAACTACACGGTACAACACAGGCGGTGGAAGGTCACACTCACAACTACACGGTACAACACAGGCGGTGGAAGGTCACACTCACAACTACACGGTACAACACAGGCGGTGGAAGGTCACACTCACAACTACACGGTACAACACAGGCGGTGGAAGGTCACACTCACAACTACACGGTACAACACAGGCGGTGGAAGGTCACACTCACAACTACACGGTACAACACAGGCGGTGGAAGGTCACACTCACAACTACACGGTACAACACAGGCGGTGGAAGGTCACACTCACAACTACACGGTACAACACAGGCGGTGGAAGGTCACACTCACAACTACACGGTACAACACAGGCGGTGAAAAGGTCACACTCACACATACAGAGTACAACACAGGCGGTGAAAAGGTCACACTCACAACTACAGAGTACAACACAGGCGGTGAAAAGGTCACGCTCACAACTACAGAGTACAACACAGGCGGTGAAAAGGTCACGCTCACAACTACAGAGTACAACACAGGCGGTGAAAAGGTCACACTCACAACTACACGGTACAACACAGGTGGTGAAAAGGTCGCACTCACAACTACAGAGTACAACACAGGTAGTGAAAAGGTCACACTCACAACTACAGAGTACAACACAGGCGGTGAAAAGGTCACTCACAACTACAGAGTACAACACAGGCGGTGAAAAGGTTACGTTCACAACTACAGAGTACAACACAGGCGGTGAAAAGGTCACACTCACAACTACAGAGTACAACACAGGCGGTGAAAAGGTCACACTCACAACTACAGAGTACAACACAGGCGGTGAAAAGGTCACACTCACAACTACAGAGTACAACACAGGCGGTGAAAAGGTCACAATCACAACTACACGGTACAACACAGGCAGTGAAAAGGTCGCACTCACAACTACAGAGTACAACACAGGCGGTGAAAAGGTCACGCTCACAACTACAGAGTACAACACAGGCGGTGAAAAGGTCACGCTCACAACTACAGAGTACAACACAGGCGGTGATAAGGTCACACTCACAACTACACGGTACAACACAGGCGGTGAAAAGGTCGCACTCACAACTACAGAGTACAACACAGGCGGTGAAAAGGTCACACTCACAACTACAGACTACAACGCAGGCGGTGAAAAGGTCACACTCACAACTACACGGTACAACACAGGCGGTGAAAAGGTCGCACTCACAACTACAGAGTACAACACAGGCGGTGAAAAGGTCACACTCACAACTACACGGTACAACACAGGCGGTGAAAAGGTCGCACTCACAACTACAGAGTACAACACAGGCGGTGAAAAGGTCACGCTCACAACTACAGAGTACAACACAGGCGGTGAAAAGGTCACATTCACAACTACAGAGTACAACACAGGCGGTGAAAAGGTCACACTCACAACTAGAGTACAACACAGCCGGTGAAAAGGTCACACTCACAACTACAGAGTACAACACAGGCGGTGAAAAGGTCACACTCACAACTACAGGGTTAAAACATAGGCGGTGAAAAGGCCACACTCACAACTACAGAGTACAACACAGACGGTGAAAAGGTCACACTCACAACTACTGGGTTAAAACATAGGCGGTGAAAAGGCCACACTCACAACTACAGAGTACAACACAGGCAGTGAAAGGCCACACTCACAACTACAGAGTACAACGCAGGCAGTGGAAGGCCACACTCACAACTACAGAGTACAACACAGGCGGTGGATGGCCACACTCATAACTACAGAGTACAACACAGGCAGTGGAAGGACACACTCACAACTACAGAGTACAACGCAGGCAGTGGAAGGCCACACTCACAACTACAGAGTACAACACAGGCGGTGGAAGGCCACATTCACAACTACAGAGTACAACATTGGCGTGGGTGGTTGTGGCTCACAACTACAGAGTACAGCACAGGCAGTGGAAGGCCACACTCACAACTACAGAGTACAATACAGGCCATGGAAGGCCACACTCACAACTACAGAGTACAACACAGGAGTTGGAAGGCCACACTCACAACTACAGAGTACAACACAGGCGGTGAAAAGGTCACACTCACAACTTCAGGGTACAACACAGGCGGTGAAAAGGCCACACTCACAACTACAGAGTACAACACAGGCCGTGGATGGTCACACTCACAACTAGAGTACAACAGAGGCGGTGAAAAGGCCACACTCACAACTACAGAGTACAACACAGGCGGTGGAAGGCCACACTCACAACTACAAAACACAACACAGGCGGTGGATGGCCACACTCACAACTACAGAGTACAACGCAGCCAGTGGAAGGCCACACTCACACCTACAGAGTACAATACAGGCGGTGGAAGGCCACACTCACAACTAGAGTACAACACAGGAGTTGGAAGGCCACACTCACAACTACAGAGTACAACACAGGCGGTGGAAGGCCACACTCACAACTACAGAGTACAACACAGGCGGTGAAAAGGCCACACTCACAACTACAGAGTACAACACAGGCGGTGGATGGCCACACTCACAACTACAGAGCACAACACGGGCAGTGGAAGGCCACACTCACAACTATAGAGTACAACACAGGCAGTGGAAGGCCATACTGACAACTACTGAGTACAACACGGGCAGTGGAAGGCTACACTCACAAGTACAGAGTTCAACACAGGCGGTGGAAGGCCACATTCACAACTACAGAGTACAACACAGGCGTGGGTGGTTGTGGCTCACAACTACAGAGTACAACACAGGCAGTGGAAGGCCACATTCACAACTACAGAGTACAACACAGGCAGTGAAAGGCCACACTCACAACTACAGAGTACAACACAGGCGGTGGAAGGCCACACTCACAACTACAGAGTACAACACAGGCAGTGGAAGGCCACACTCACAACTACAGAGTACAACACAGGCAGTGGAAGGCCACACTCACAACCACAGAGTACAACACAGGCAGTGGAAGGCCACACTCACAACTACAGAGTACAACACAGGCGGTGGAAGGCCACACTCACAACTACAGAGTACAACACAGACAGTGGAAGGCCACACTCACAACTACAGAGTACAACACAGGCGGTGGAAGGCCACACTCACAACTACAGAGTACAACACAGACAGTGGAAGGCCACACTCACAACTACAGAGTACAACACAGGCAGTGGAAGGCCACACTCACAACTACAGAGTACAGCAGGAGCTGCACAATGCCAGGCAGAAGTTTACTTCATTGAGGGTATATCATATGTAAATAAAAGTGACCTAACTCAAGACAATATGAATGAGGAGGAGGAGGAAGTGGAGATAGGGAGGATAGAGAAAAAATGTGGAAAATAAAAGGGGAAAGAGCAAGAAGGAGAGGAAAGAGGCAAGGTGTTCCACGAGCCATAGTTCACCCTCCCCATACTCTTTTAAGTATTTACAAAACTGTAATTTCGTACGGAAAATCAATAATCGAATATTCAGCACCACCTTGGAGCCCTCATTTTGTCAAACATCGATATTTCAGTATAAATGCACTTCCAGTGTGCTTTAAGCTATCTAAGAATGGCAACACGTCATCTCAGGACAAAGGAGTGGAGAAACTTCAACATTAACAACTGATGTTGAGAAGAACAAGACTGATGACATAACCCGTGGTGATCATCTCCACGCCAGCTTCGGAGGAACTTAAGCCTGACCTCAACAGTAGGCAAGTTAACAGTAGCCGATATAATAGTAGGCAAATTAACAGCAGCCGATATAATAGTAGGCAAATTAACAGTAGCCAATATAACAGGCAAACAAACAGTAGCCGACATAATAGTAGGCAAATGAACAGTAATTGATATAATAAGAAGCCAGTGAGTATAATTTTAATAACGAGTTTCAGCACGTACCCATAGAGGGCCGTTCTTGCCTAACAGATTCATTGATCACTTTCTGTGCAGCATCTTCGAGGTAGTGGACCCCAAGGAATATATTGTTGTTTATCTGGATTTCAGTATGGCTTCTGAGTCATCACACACAAGACTGATAACGACAATGACAGCACATGGTATTCGTGGAAATCTTCTCTCATGGAGAAGTGTTTGGCTAATACGAAGCAGTGTTTGCATAAATGGTGTTATTGCTATTGCATTGCTCTACTCTATCCACTGGATTCAATATAAATGTTTCCACTGTCATGTCACTGTATTAGACTGAGAAGAGCCTCAGGTGATCGAAACGCTTCTTTATAAACATCCCAGGTGTAGCAATGCGCATGTAATATGCATCACCCTATCAGTATTATAAACCTCTGATCTAAAGAGACATCTCTGAAACCGCAACACTGTGAAACCTTAGTACACAGAATTCAAGATTCCGCAACTCAATTACTAACTCTTTAGCTCAGCTCATGAGCTTCACCTAGTTCCACTAATGAGCCTAATCCACATGTGACCATGTGTACTACTGCTGCATCAAGCCATTCCTTCCTGACCAACCAGGCTGCTGCTGGTGGCCACATGGAGTACAACGTACGAACGAAACCCTAACTGATTAAAAACTAACTTTAAGAACCTATACAGCTCCCTCTTAAGACAGAAAGATGTCTGTTGGTAGTCTCCTTTATGTATGGTGGGAATAGTGTTGGGTCCCTTACACTTACTGTGTTGACTCACGGAACCTCTCCTCATTAGGAGTATTTTGCAACGTCTGCGGAGCCTCTTTCTTTTATAAGCAGTGATTCTATGTGTTGATTTTCCAGGAGTAAATTATGATGCCTTCGTTCCAATGAGTATAGGTCAAGGGACTTCAAGCACTGCCTGCAATTTAGGCCCTTGACTGAACTTATATGTGCAGTGAAGGTTCTCTGACCATTTTCTAGATCTGCAATTTCGCCCGCCTTAAAAGGGGCTTGTTAGTGTACAGCAATATTTCAGCCTAGAGAACAAGTGACTTAAAGAGGATCATCATTGCCTTGTCATCCCTTGTTTAGAAGATTCTCATTATCCATCCTATCGTTTTCCTCACGGATGTTATGACAATGTTGCGACTCTTAGAAGTGAGATCCTCTGACATTATCACTCTTAAGTCCTTCACGATAGTTTTTTGATCTACTAACTGGTTAGGATTAGTTATGTACTCTGTTCAGTTTTTCCGTAACAGAGTAATTAAAATTTATTATGAATGAATACCATCTTGTTTTCTGCAGCCTATTCCTAAAGGAATGTCACTAGCAAATTCTCGTCGGTGAGAGGCCCTGAATTACAGGTCAGTGTGTCTAACATGCATACTGTCAAAAGCTCTGCAAAAGACATGGATAAACCATACCACAGGTGGGGTTTGAACCCACGGTCAGAGTCTCAAAACTCCAGACCGTCGCGGGTTCAAACTCCACCCGTGGTATGGTTTGTTTGCAATCGTGTCATTACGATTTCGTGAGGCAATGGATACTGAAACATTTAGAAAGCGAATGCTTTACGGGAAACGGCATGAATTTAGGGAATGAAAATACTGCTTTACAAATTTGCTGGAATTCTGCGACAATCACAGAAATGAAACAAGGAAGACAGGGTTGGGTGGACTGCATTTTCTTGGTAAGTAGGAAAACACATGGAACAGGTGGAAGCTGAAAACAGACCTGAGTCATAGGGATATGAGGAAGTGTATATTTTGTCTCAGGATGGTTAAAAAGTCGAATGACTTGGATGAGGAAAAGGTGGAGGCAAACTCAATACACTGTTTCAAGAGCATATATGATAAGGACCAAATGGCCAGAAGTCAGTGGTGTCAATCAAGGTGGTTTAGGTGGGACTAGGAGACCAGGATACACCCAGCCCCCCTTTCACACACATCAGTGATTATACACACACACGCATACTACACACAACAGGCTAAGTGTCTATCACAGATGTCTTTGACAACTGGTAACTAACACACACACCAGGATCAGGTAAGCGGCAACAAAGGTAAAAGGTCAATTAAGCCATTGTCGTCATTCATCCGTGGCGGGGAGGAACTTCCAGGTAAAAATAGCCAGGAAGAGCTTGCGCGCGTGCGTGCTACAGTGCATGCGTACTGTGTGGGGTTAATGTATGGTATGTGGATGGGTGAAGTGTGTGTGTACTCACCTAATTGTGGTTGCAGGGGTCGAAACTCAGCTCCTGGCCCCGCCTCTTCATTGAAAGCTACTAGATCCTCTGTCTCCCTGCTCCGTGAGCTTTATCATACCTCGTCTTATATATAGTTCCTGCCTCCACTACATCCCTTGCTAGACTATTCCACTTCCTGACTACTCTATGACTGAAGAAATACTTCCTAACATCCCTTTGGCTCATCTGAGTCTTCAACTTCCAATCGTGACCCCTTGTGTCTGTCTCCACTCTCTAGAACATCCTGTCTCTGTCCACCTTGTCTAATCCACGCAGTATTTTGTATGTTGTTATCATGTCTCCCTTAACCCTCCTGTCCTCCAGTGTCGTTAGGCCGATTTCCCGTAACCTTTCTTCGTAGGATATTCCCCTTAGCTCTGGAACTAACCTTGTAGCAAACATCTGCACTTTCTCTAATTTCTTGACGTGCTTGACCCGGTGTGCGTTCCAAACTGGTGCTGCATACCACAGTATAGGCCTGACGTACACGGTGTACAGTGTCTTGAACGATTCCTTACTAAGGTATCGGAACGCTATTCTCAGATTTGCCAGACGCCCATATGCTGCAGCAGTTATCTGGTTTATGTGTGCTTCCGGAGACATGCTCGGTGTTATACTCACCCCAAGATCTTTCTCCTTGAGCGAGGTTTGCAGTCTTTGGCCACCTAGCCTATACTCTGTCTGCGGTCTTCTTTGCCCTTCCCCGATCTTCATGACTGCATTTAGGGGGTTAAATTCGAGAAGCCAGTTGCTGGACCAGGTGTCCAGTCTGTCCAGGTCTCTTTGAAGTCCTGCCTGATCCTCATCTGATTTAATTCTCCTCATTAACTTCACATCATCTGCGAACAGGGACACTTCTGAGTCTAACCCTTCCTTCATGTCATTCACATATACCAAAAATAGCACTGGTACTAGGACCGACCCCTGTGGGACCCCGCTCGTCACAGGTGGCCACTGTGATACCCCATCACGTGTGTGTGTGTGTGTGTGTCGTGCCGAATAGGTAAAACTTGTGATTTTAGCTTAAATAGCAACGCTCTTCTTACCGAATAAGGCAATCGAAAATTTGTGTATGCAATAATTTCGCAAAAATAAATAATTCTGAAGCTAACGAAAAAATATATTTCACTGTGTTTGTTCATTATTAAATTACTGTAAACTTATCTAATACATATTTATTTGGATTGGACTAAATTAAATTGCGCTTGTTATAATAAGGTTAGGTAAGTTTTCTAAGGCTCTTTTGGTACAAAATTATTATCTTTTTACATTAACATAATTGAAATATATATATATTTAAATGTATATGAGAAAATTTTAAAACGGACTTAAATTTGAACGAATTCTTGCTAATTGGCCAGTTATTATTATCATTATTTTTCATATTATTGTTCTTATGACATTTATAGGGAAGCACAAAACCTATCAAAACCTATAGGGGTCACAACACACCTGGAAAGTAATCTGCTTTGATCCAAGGAAGTAAAGGATCGCTCTAATACCTTTATTAACAGCTCTGCACCAGCATCAAGGCACTCCTCCCTTCGGTCCAAGTCGGACCGAAACGTCGTCGTAAGCTTCTCTCTTTTATGTGCGGGTTATTTGTGTATCGTTCCAGTCACGGTATTGTGCCTTTTTGTTATTTACCCATGAAGTGTAAACATGACTTGCAAACTCGAAATCTTCCTTCAGGAAACTTAACAGTTACTCATCTAAGATGCTGAACACCTCGCGCGTCACAATCAAACACATGAATGTACTAAAAAAAAATAAAAATAAAATATCTGCCACCAGACTTATGTCAAAGCTAAGGGACATGAATTAAGAGAAAAGCCATAGGATAAACCCTTATGGTCAATGGAGAAGCAAAGCTTCACGTTAGACATGACCCCGACTTACAAGATGATCGGGTGTGAACATCAAAATGGTATACAATGCCGACAGGTTGTTAGGTAAGACACATATGCAACAGTTAGACAACTTTATTCCGAAACGTTTCGCCTACACAGTAGGCTTCTTCATTCGAATACAGAAAGTAGGCAGGAACAGTAGAGATGTGAAGACGATGTAATCAGTCCATCACCATTGTAGTCGTAGAATTTGAGGTTGTCAGTCCCTCGGCCTGGAGAAGTTCAGTTCCATAGTCAGGAACTATCTGAAGATCAAGCGACAGTGCGGAGACTTAAATACTGTCGGAAGGAGAGGTGCAGAGTAGTAGTAGTAGTAGTAGTAGTAGTAGTAGTAGTAGTAGTAGTAGTAGAAGTAATGAGAATGTAGCCACTGAGAGGTCATGTCCCTCTCAGATCCAACACTTCTCACTTGAAAAGCTTGTCCAAGGTGTTTTCTGTACCAAGATGCCATGTGTTGCAGTGTCTGACAAGATGAACATCAAAATGGTATACAATACCGACAGGTTGTTAGGTAAGACACATATGCAACAGTTAGACAACTTTATTCCGAAACGTTTCGCCTACACAGTAGGCTTCTTCAGTCGAATACAGAAAGTAGGCAGGAACAGTATTTAAGTCTCCGCACTGTCGCTTGATCTTCAGATAGTTCCTGACTATGGAACTGAACTTCTCCAGGCCGAGGGACTGACAACCTCAAATTCTACGACTACAAGGGTGATGGACTGATTACATCGTCTTCACATCTCTACTGTTCCTGCCTACTTTCTGTATTCGACTGAAGAAGCCTACTGTGTAGGCGAAACGTTTCGGAATAAAGTTGTCTAACTGTTGCATATGTGTCTTACCTAACATGATCGGGTGTATTGACAAGAAGACAAGGAGAGATTATCTGACATGGAATGTGCCGGGACAGTTATGTAGGCTGAATACCCAAGCGTGATGAATGGCCGCATAATTTTTGTCTATCAGAAAAGGATAGTGTGAATACATGCAGCCATCCTTAATTGCTACTAACGTAAATAAGCTGAGCTTATGACAATATATTAAACAATATATTAAGTAGTTTGCTCGGAAGTCAGCCAATAAGTTGGTAACTCTGATTCATTTACAAATAATTTTAAGCTTTAAATGCACATGCAGTTAGTGTATGAACATTAAAATGGTATGAAATACCGACAGATTGTTAGGTAAGACACATATGCAACAGTTAGGTATCTTTATTTCGAAACGTTTCGCCTACACAGTAGGCTTCTTCAGTCGAGTACAGAAAGGTTGATAGAAGCAGAAGATACTTGAAGACGATGTAATCAGTCCATCACCCTTAAAGTTTTGAGGTGGTCAGTCCCTCAGTCTGGAGAAGAGCATTGTTCCGTTGTATGAAGTTACATCGTCTTCAAGTATCTTCTGCTTCTATCAACCTTTCTGTACTCGACTGAAGAAGCCTACTGTGTAGGCGAAACGTTTCGAAATAAAGATACCTAACTGTTGCATATGTGTCTTACCTAACAATCTGTCGGTATTTCATACCATTTTAATGTTCATTCTGTCAGACACTGCAACACAAGGGTATCTTGGTACAGACCACTTCGACAACCTCTACTGGTGAGAACGGCTGGGTTTGAGAAGGACCTGCCCTCCCAAAGCAACCTACGTCTCACCTCCTGGCACTATATAAAGGCCCCATTCTGTCACTTCAACTTCATATTGTTTCAGACAACGGAACAATGCTCTTCTCCAGACTGAGGGACTGACCACCTCAAAACTTTAAGGGTGATGGACTGATTACATCGTCTTCAAGTATCTTCTGCTTCTATCAACCTTTCTGTACTCGACTGAAGAAGCCTACTGTGTAGGCGAAACGTTTCGAAATAAAGATACCTAACTGTTGCATATGTGTCTTACCTAACAGTTAGTGTATAAATACCTGATACAAACCACGTCTTACACAGACAGTATGATGTTCAACAGTGAAACCGTGTACAAGAAATATTTAAATAATTCAGTAAAACAGAAGCTCAATGTGAGAGACTTGAGAGCAACAATGTCAGACGGTCTCACATTCAAAGAACACGTTATTAGTGCAACCACAAGGAAAATGATTGGCTTGATGGCTAGAACATTCAAAACTAGAGATGCCAAGCCAATGATTTTATTCAAGCCACTTTTTCTTCTAGGCAGGAATAATACTGTATACTGATGCCCCCTTCAAGGCAAAAGAAACTGCAGATGGAAATAAATGGTATAAAATACCGACACAATGGAAATATAAACACAAATGCAGTATAATGTGATCCTTTATTGACTACGTTTCGCCCACACAGTGGGCTTTTTCAAGTGACTTGAAAAAGCCCACTGTGTGGGCGAAACGTAGTCAATAAAGGATCACATTATACTGCATTTGTGTTTATATTTCCAGAAACTGCAGAACTGAAAAACGTACATAGAACCTTCACAGTTATGTAACCTCAGTCAATGGAAATATAAAATTACCGTAAACACTTGAAGTTCTTTGAACTGTAGTTCTTGGGAAGTAGGCGAGAAAGATACATCATAAACTAAACCTGGAAAATTCCTGAGGAATTGGTCCCAAATTTTCACACTTAAATCAGTCCAAATGAAAGCAAGAAGTTTAGCATGGGTGAAAGGAGTACACTAAAAAAAACTAAACAAGTATAAGACACCAAGATTCTTCAATATGTCCCCTTCGTGTATAAGGAAAATTACGAACATTAAAATGGTATAAAATACCGACAGATTGTTAGGTAAGACACATATGCAACAGTTAGGTATCTTTATTTCGAAACGTTTCGCCTACACAGTAGGCTTCTGTGTAGGCGAAACGTTTCGAAATAAAGATACCTAACTGTTGCATATGTGTCTTACCTAACAAGGAAAATTACAAACTCCTTGGATGCTTTCAAGAGGGAGCCTTATAATTCCTCATCAGCTGGGCTATGGTGCATCGTCCGACTGCGTTTAACTGGAACTAACGGTCTGCTCAATCAGGTTACCAACCATAAGGCCTTGTCTAGAACTGGGCCACGGGGGCAATGATTCCCGAAATTGACTTCAGGTAAGTATCATGGAGTTCGTACTTAATCACGCACATATAGAAACTTGAAAAATCCAAAGGTTAGCAATCGGACTAGCAGGAGAACTGAGAGGAAAGAACCAGAAATAATGGATATAAGTTGGATAAATTTAGATTTAGAAAGGACATAGGTAAGTACTGGTTTTCTAATAGAGTTGTAGATGCGTGGAACAGTCTTCCCAGTGGGGTGATAGAGGCTAGGGCCTTGGGTAGCTTTAAGAAGAGACTGGACAAATATATGAGTGGGAGGGGCTGGGTTTGATTGGTGTCATGGGGTACGGTAGTTATTTCTTGGGTAGCTTTAGGTAGAGGTCGTTTTGATAAGGACCTGCCTCGTATGGGCCAGTAGGCCTTCTGCAGTGTTCCTACATTCTTATGTTCTTATGAATGCAATCTGAGGAGAGGCTGAAGAAACTGAGATGGCGACTTTGGCAGAAAGAATTAGAGGAGACATAATTAAAACTGTAATACTGCTCCAACCCTACCTGTCCACTTGAGGTAGTTGGGGAACGAGCTACTGCACCAAAAGACGAATGGAGCCCTATAAGTGACCTGTAGAGGACTAGGCAACTGTAGTATAGCGTGCATTCTCATTACTCATAGTTGTGTAATAGATCATTGAAATATCTCCACCTCTATTATTCCCTCCAAGTAACCTTGTATAAGTGGTAGTTTACCAGTATTTATATATTCTCCATACATCTTTATTAAATAAATAATTATATTCCTTCGCACATTTGCAAATAAACTGCCCCAGTATATAATTTCCCTCGTATATACAGTGCTAATTAAGTAGAATGCAAGTGTTGCACAATGTTCTACCGGGAGGTGAAGTGGGATCTCGCACCTTCTCCCCAGAAAGATACAACATACAAAATCTTAAAGAGGAATTGATAAGGCAGATAAGGAGATATTGTTTTTAACTAAGAGGACACAGGTGGCAGCTCAACACACAAATAAACCATGCAGATGTAGGGAAGTATTTTTTTTTTTTCAGTCTCAGGGTGCTCGAAAAGTGGAATGGTTTGGATGAGGAAGTGGTGGAAGCAAACACCATATACAGTTTCAATAGTAGATATGACAAAGCAAGAAAGGCCAGAAATCAGTGACGCTGATCAGTGTAATCAAAGAGACGGGGCCAGTAGCCGAGTATTTGAACCTCTTTCTGCTTCTGATATACTTATGTGACCTGCGAAAGAAAACTAACACTGTTTGTGGATGATGTCAGTCTAATAAGGATAATATTCAAAGAAAATAGAAAGAGGGCTACAGATGTGAACAAGCAAGTGACATCTAGAAATCAATTTTAAAAGTAAACATAAGAAACCTGAAGTGGTGCAGTAAGGTGCAAGAACACTTCTTAAAGGAGTTGGTGGACGAAGCCCTTTTTTGGAGAACAACACGGGGGAGCATGATTTCTTCATTTTAAGCAACTTCAGGGAATCAGATATCGCTATTCGAATACAGTAATAAGAACAGGAGGGAGACGATCAGACACAGAATACAATCTGAGAAAAGATGTACTGCACGAAGAAAGATACGAGAGTAAACATCACACTAAGCATATCACCTGAAGCACATGTTAAACGTATAATATCGCAAGCATATACAAAACTTGCTAACCTAAGAATTACTTTTATGCATCTTAGCAAAGACTCATTTAGTCTTATAACATTACAGAGAGCATATGTTAGACCCATCTTCGAGTATGCGGTGCTAGCTAGCATGGAACATTCATTTGATCAAACTTTAAAAATTAAAAAAAAAATCCAGTTCACAACACAATGGGTACCGGAACTGAAAGAGAGGCTTCAGTAACTGAAACTAGCAGCTTTAAAAGAGAAGAGAGCCAGAGGAAATATGATAACTGAACCATACCTGGAGAGGGTTTCTGGGGTCAACGCCCCCGCGGCTCGGTCTGAGACCAGGCCTCGTGGTCGTGAGTTATAAAACATATAATTACAATCAGCGGCCTAATCAGAGCAGGAAGGAGAGGGTGATTTGAGTTGAAAGGAGAAATTGCCAGGAAACAAAAATGACAGTTGAAGATGCTGATTAGCTATTGGGATGTACCTACCTGGAGTCTGCGTGAAGTGTGTTCCGAGGGTCAGCGGCCCTGCGGCTGACCAGGCCTCACGGTGCATGACTTACTCAACCAGGCTGTTGGTGCTAGCTGCACGAAGTCCAATGTAAGCTCACCAGCCCTACTGATCACACACTGACTTGATAAACGTGTTCAATTCCTCCTTGAAGACAACCAGGGGCCTGCTGGTAATTTCTCTCTGTGTCTGAAGGGAGGACGTTGAAGTCTTGGTCTTTACACCCTTATTGAATTTTTCCTTACTGTACTCTGTGTACTCCTGCTTTCCACTAGGAGTATTTTGCACCGACTGGCAGATTTGGGACCACTCCTCCTAGAATTTTCCAGTTGTAGATTATAATGTTCCAAGTAATTTAGGTGCTTAACTGAATCTATGAAAGCAGTGAAGGTTCTCTGCACACTCTATAGGTCTGCAACTTCGTCTACCTTGAACAGAGCTGTTTACGGAGAACAAGTGATTTGAATATCATCACTCGCTTAGTATCTCCTGTTTTGAAGGTTCTAGTTATCCATCCTATCATATTCCTTGAGGCCGTAACTGTGACAGTGTTGTGATCATTGAAGGTAATATCTGACATAATCACTCCCACGTCTCTCACATTAGTCTTACGCTCTACTGATTGATTCGAGTTTGTTTTATACTCTGTTCCAGTCTTTATTTCTTCAAATTTACCATATCGGAGTAACTGAAACTTGTCGTCAATGAACATCATTTTAGTGGCCCACTGGAGGACTGTTTATTTCAGCTTGGTGTTTTGCTGTATATTTAATAGATTCCACTCTCATACAAATTCTAGCAACGTCTGCAAAGTGTAATACGCACCTATGATTTATGCTTCTATGTCTGATATGAGAATGAGAAAGAGAATTGGGGCAAGTGTTGTGCCTCGGGAAACTGAACCTTTCACTCTGGCAGCCTCCGGTTTCACTCTGTTTAGTATTATACTTTGGATTTTATTCGTTAGAAAAATTAAATATCCATCTGCTCACATTTCCAGTTATTCCTTTTGAACGCATTTTGTGTACTATCACAAAACGATGGCATTTATCAAAGGTTTGTCTTCCGGTGCATGCAAGACCATGTCATAAATAGCCCAGTTACTGCGAAAGGCAGAAAGACTTGCTCTAAACCCATGCTGCCTTGGGTTGTGCTAATCCATGTGGTCTGCGATCCTGCTTCTTACAACTCTTTCAAAGATTTTTATAATAAAAGAGGTCAGTGCTATCGGTCAATAGTTCTTTGCTATTGTTGGCCACCTTTATGTAGGGGGGCTAAATCCATTGTTTTTAAGGACTATGGGATGGTCCTCGTGTCTAGGCCCACTCTTCGCAGAATATTTAAGGCATATGCTTCTTGCAGATCTGGAGGAACATAGTGTTCCATGAGTCTGGGCCTGGGACAGAGTTCAAGGACATACTGTCAATATAACCAAACACTCTTTCTTTTCTATTTTTGACTCAAGGTAGTGAGTGCAAGGACCCTGCAAATCAGAAATCAGTAAAGCCAGTGAGGCGACGCCAGAAGCGACGAATCTACCACTTCATACAAAACTAGGTAAGATATACCGGTTGGTATATACGAATGCATGCATGCACCAATACAAGCACACGCTCGCGCAAACGCACATACTCCAATTATAAACCTGTATCATAAAATAATCAGCAAATTATAGTGTAAATAATGAGAGGCCAGTCATAAGATATAGTGACAAACGCACTAGTTCACTCTCATTTGCCCTCTCTTAATATTTTCGATATTGTTCGCTAAAGAAAAGGGTCAGAGACCTGAGTACGATCCTGTATATCATTGTATACAACCTATAAACCTGTCGAGAAGAGTAAACAAAAACACGTCACAAGTTCATGTGAGACAATGCCCGCTAACCGGAGCTGTAGCACAATACCTCAAAACAAAACACACACATCAACACCTACATATACACCCCACAAACACACCCACACCCATACACACACCCACAAACACACACACACACACATATACACACACACACACACACACACACACATACACACACACACACACTCAACTAGGTGAGTACAACTAGGTGAGTACACACGCACACACACACACACACACACACACACACACACACACACACACACACACACACACACACACACACACACACAAACACGCACACGTACTCATATACAACAGGCCTAGTGTCTAATCGACATGTGCCTAGGACAAAATGGTAACTAACTAACACACACAGAGTGTTCAGAGACAGAGACAGCGACAGAATGTTCCAGAGATGGGACACAGCAACAAGGGGACACAGTTGGAAATTGAAGACACAGATGAATCACAGGGATGTTAGGAAGTATTTCTTCAGTCACAGAGTAGTCAAGAAGTGGAATACTTTGGGAAGCGATGTAGTGGAGGCAGGATCCATTCATAGCTTTAAACAGAGGTATGATAAAGCTCATGGTGCGGGGAAAGTGACCCAGTAGAGGCCAGTGTAGAGGCGGGGCCAGGAGCTATGACTCGACCCCTGCAACCACAACTACGTGAGTTGCACACATACACACATATTCAAAAATGAATAACCTCTGCAGTCAATTTTCAGTGGACAAGCTAAGAGAAGCCTTCAGAAATCTCAATAGTCATTTCGAGCCCTTTATACAAAATATGTAAGGCCCCTCTTGGAGTAACCAGCACCAGCATGGAACCAACACCTGAAAAAGCAGCTAGATAAATCAGATAAAGTGCAAAGGTAAGCGATGAGGTTAGTTCCAGGGCAAACAGGTATGAGCTACAAGGACAGATAGGCCACAGGAGACTATGATAAAATACAAAATATGCAAGAGGAATTGATAGGTTAAACAGGGGCAAGCTGCTAGACGAGAAACAGGTACTTGAGGACACAGTTATAAGTTAAAGACAAATATAAGTTACTGGGAGTTAATGATGTATTTCTTCATCCTCAGGAGGGTCAGGAAGTGGAATAACTTCGACAAAGAAGTGAGGGAGGAGGAGGTAGGCTCAAAACATAGCTTTAAGAATAGATACGATAGGGCCCACGAGGCTAGGAGAGAGTGAATCTAGCAAGCGGCAAGTTGAGAGGCGGGGACCAGGAGCTAAGGCTTGACCTCAGCAACCATATATAGAAGAGTACACACCCACACAAAACTGGTTCAAGGGCACAGTCCCACACATTCGCTGGTATTCACACACTTGACTGAGTCACCTACACAGTATTGACTGGAATCAAAACTATCGGTTTCTTATCCACCTGTGTAGAATTAAAGAGACGACGAACTTGTACGCCTAACTGGAAAAACAAACGGGAAATCTGAAGAGCTATAAAAATAAGAGAAACATAAGATGGTAGAAAAAGATGTGGATGGACACTGTCTGATCCGATTTTAACTAAATGAAAACTAAAATGTACGACCAATTGGGTGAGAGGATAAATATTCTTCGTGAGGAAATTATGAAAGAGATTAAGGAAGTAAGGGAGGAAAGCGCAGAACAGGAGAAAAGTACAGCCGCAGCCGAAGAGCTCAAAGACTGGAATAGAAAATGAGAAAGCTAGAGACAATCAAGAGAAAGGTGGAAGGGGCACTGATGTAATAGAGGAGATAATAGGAGGATTGGGAAAAGCCGGGATGAAAGAGGGAGAAGAAAGACTCTCGTGGATATTTTCAAGAGAGATCGAGAAATACAAGAGAAAAGAGAAACGGCTAAGGAACTGATTAAAACGATTAAAGCAATCTGGAGGGAATTAGGTTAGGTTAGGTAAGGTTTGTCAGGAAACAGGACAAGTGTTTCCTGATGCGGGTCTTAGTCATATGATGACCCACAGCTGGATCTTTTGGTTATCTGACTGAGGCCTTCCGCTGGCTTACTGGTCCACCCATTTAAAAATTATATTTATTATATGTAAATTGCAAATGAAAGGAAGAGGGAGGTCTTCTATGACCTCCAAGAGGAGGACATTAGGACAGGATTTGAGAGACGGAAGGAGGAGAAAAGAGAAATCATAGCAATAACTGAGCGCACAGGAAGAGAAAAGGAAGTACTGGGGATGACAAATTTCAAGAGGATCGGAACACACTACTGTCCCTGGGCAAACGTCGCCCAATAAAACTGACCCTCTTGTCATTTGTTATGAGGATAGGAAATCTAGCCCCCAGAATCTCCTTCCAGGTCGCCTGCTTCCCCCACCTCCCGATTACCTCACAACAAGCTCAACTAAAGGTTCAACCCAACCTCCCTATACAGGCACTGTAACTCAAAATAAACCCAAGACTACCTCCTTCCCCAGTCTCAAACAATAGTCCTGACCCCCCTCCCTCTCATACTAAGAATACATTACACAGTACAAGAATTCCACCTATGACCCCACCCACCATATCACCAACAAACCCATTTACCATCACCCCCCCCCCTGCTCCTGACAACAACGAAAGGAACAGGGCACTACAAACATGAACGCAATGAAAGAAAGATACTCAAAGTACGTTGACACGAAAGTGAATAAAATATCAAGCAAGAGTAACAAATAGAAGGGATAACAGACAAACCCAGACATCGTATTACTCACGGAGACAAAACACACACACACACACACACACACACACACACACACACACACACACACACACACACACACACACACACACACACTAACACACACACACACACAGGACGAAAGGAAGACGATGAAAGAGAGAGTTCAAAAACGATAGGAGAAATGGGAGGAAATGAAAAAGGAGAGCAGAATAACCCAGGATCAAATGGAAGGACAAGCACACCCCCCAGAAACACCTGCAGAAGGACTCCAGCCACGACACCCCCAAGGCAACTGAACAATCCAAACCAACCATCACACACCGATCCCTCTGTTTCCACCCCCCACACCACAGTTACAGTATTAGAACAGAAGTTGAAGGTTTGGTACACAAATGCAGATGGATTAACGAATAAACATGAGGAATGGCAAGAAAGAATCAATGAGAAGTCCCCAGACATCATAGCAGCTACAGAAACAAAACTCACGGAGACAATAACAGATGCAATCTTCCCACCAGGATACCAGATCATGAGGAAAGATAGAAGGGGCAGGGGGGGAGGTGGGGTTGCTCTGCTCGTAAAAAACAGATGGAAATTCGAGAAAATGGAAGGCATAGATGAGACGGGAGAAAGAGACTACATAGCAGGTACACTTCAGTCTGGGGAACACAAAGTGGTCATTGCAGTGATGTATAATCCACCACAGAACTGCAGGAGGCCAAGAGAGGAATATGAAGAGAGCAACAGAGCAATGGTGGACACACTTGCTGAGGTGGCAAGAAGAGCTCATTCCAGCAGAGCAAAGTTGCTGGTTATGGGGGATTTCAACCACAGGGAGATCGACTGGGAAAACCTGGAGCCACATGGGGGTCCCGAAACATGGAGAGCCAGGATGTTGGACGTGGTGCTGGAAAACCTCATGCACCAACATGTTAAGGACACTACCAGAGTGAGAGAGGAGGATGAACCAGCAAGATTGGACCTTGTGTTCACCCTGGGCAGCTCAGACATTGAGGACATCAAGTATGAGAGTCCCCTAGGAGCTAGCGACCACGTGGTTCTGTGCTTTGAATACATAGTAGAGCTGCAAGTGGAGAGAATAACAGGAGTTGAATGGGAAAAGCCTGACTATAAAAGAGGGGACTACATAGGGTTGAAGAACTTCCTGCGGGAGGTCCAGTGGGACAGAGAACTGGCAGGTAAGCCAGTAAATGAAATGATGGAATATGTAACAACAAAATGCAAGGAGGCAGTGGAAAAGTTTATTCCCAAGGGCAACAGTAACAATGGGAAGACCGGAATGAGCCCCTGGTTTACCCGACGGTGTAAGGAGGCAAAAACAAAGTGCAATAGAGAATGGAAAAAGTACAGAAGGCAGAGAACACACGAAAATAGGGAGATCAGTCGCAGAGCCAGGAATGAGTATGCACAGGTAAGGAGGGAGGCCCAGCGACAGTATGAAAATGACATAGCATTGAGAATCAAGACTGACCCGAAACTGTTGTATAGCCACATCAGGAGGAAGACAACAGTCAAAGACCAGGTGATCAGATTAAGGACAGAAGGTGGAGAACTCACAAGAAATGATCAAGAGGTATGTGAGGAGCTGAACAGGAGATTTAAGGAAGTTTTTACAGTAGAGACAGGAAGGGCTCCGGGAAGACAGCACAGAAGGGAACATCAAGAGGGAATATACCAACAAGTGTTGGATGACATACGAACAACTGAGGAGGAGGTGAAGAAGCTCTTAAGTGACCTTGACACCTCAAAGGCGATGGGACCGGACATCTCCCCATGGGTCCCTAGAGAAGGAGCAGAGATGCTGTGCGTGCCTCTAACCACAATCTTCAACACATCCCTTGAAACTGGGCAACTACCTGAGAAATGGAAGACAGCTAATGTAGTCCCCATATTTAAGAAAGGAAACAGAAACGAGGCACTAAACTACAGACCTGTGTCTCTGACATGTATTGTGTGCAAAGTCATGGAGAAGATTATCAGGAGGAGAGTGGTCGAACACCTGGAAAGGAACAAGATTATAAATGAAAACCAGCATGGGTTCATGGAAGGCAAATCCTGTATCACAAACCTCCTGGAGTTTTATGACAAGGTAACAGAAGTAAGACACGAGAGAGAGGGGTGGGTAGATTGCGTTTTCCTAGACTGCAGGAAGGCCTTTGACACAGTTCCCCACAAGAGATTAGTGCAGAAGCTGGAGGATCAGGCACATGTAAAAGGGAGGGCACTGCAATGGATAAGGGAATACCTGACAGGGAGGCAGCAACGAGTCATGGTACGTGAAGAGGTATCACAGTGGGCGCCTGTTACGAGCGGGGTCCCACAGGGGTCAGTTCTAGGACCAGTGCTATTTTTGATATATGTGAACGACATGATGGAAGGAATAGACTCTGAAGTGTCCCTGTTCGCAGATGATGTGAAGTTGATGAGAAGAATTAAATCGGACGAGGATGAGGCAGGACTGCAAAGAGACCTGGACAGGCTGGACATGTGGTCCAGTAACTGGCTTCTCGAATTCAATCCAGCCAAATGCAAAGTCATGAAGATTGGGGAGGGGCAAAGAAGACCGCAGACAGAGTATAGGCTAGGTGGACAAAGACTACAGACCTCACTCAGGGAGAAAGACCTTGGGGTGACCATAACACCGAGCACATCACTGGAGGCACACAATCAACCAAATAACTGCTGCAGCATACGGGCGCCTGGCAAACCTGAGAATAGCGTTCCTATCCCTTAATAAGGAATCGTTCAAGACACTGTACACTGTGTATGTTAGACCCATACTGGAGTATGCAGCACCAGTCTGGAACCCACACCTGGTCAAGCACGTCAAGAAGTTAGAGAAAGTACAAAGGTTTGCAACAAGGCTAGTCCCAGAGCTCAAGGGAATGTCGTACGAGGAAAGGTTAAGGGAAATCGGACTGACGACACTGGAGGACAGAAGGGTCAGGGGAGACATGATAACGACATACAAGATACTGTGGGGAATAGACAAGGTGGACAGAGATAGGATGTTCCAGAGAGGGGACACAGGGACAAGGGGTCACAACTGGAAGCTGAAGACTCAGACGAGTCACAGGGACGTTAGGAAGTATTTCTTCAGTCAGAGAGTTGTCAGCAAGTGGAATAGGCTAGCAAGTGAAGTAGTGGAGGCAGGAACCATACATATTTTTAAGAAGAGGTATGACAAAGCTCAGGAAGCAGAGAGAGGACCCAGTAGCGATCAGTGAAGAGGCGGGGCCAGGAGCTGAGTCTCGACCCCTGCAACCACAATTAGGTGAGTACAATTAGGTGAGTACGACATGATGGAAGGGTTAGACTCAGAAGTGTCCCTGTTCGCAGATGATGTGAAATTAATGAGGAGAATTAAATCAGATGAGGATCAGGCAGGACTTCAAAGAGACCTGGACAGGCAGGACACCTGGTCCAGCAACTGGCTTCTCGAATTTAACCCCGCCAAATGCAAAGTCATGAAGATCGGGGAAGGGCACAGAAGACCGCAGACGGAGTATAGGCAAGGTGGCCAAAGACTGCAAACCTCGCTCAAGGAGAAAGATCTTGGGGTGAGTATAACACCGAGCATGTCTCCGGAAGCACACATCAACCAGATAACTGCTGCAGCATATGGGCGCCTGGCAAACCTGAGAACAGCGTTCCGATACCTTAGTAAGGAATCGTTCAAGACACTGTACACCGTGTACGTCAGGTCCATACTGGAGTATGCAGCACCTGTTTGGAACCCGCACTTGATCAAGCACGTCAAGAAATTAGAGAAAGTGCAAAGGTTTGCAACAAGGTTAGTTCCAGAGCTAAGGGGAATGTCCTATGAAGAAAGGTTAAGGGAAATCGGCCTGACGACACTGGAGGACAGGAGGGTCAGGGGAGACATGATAACGACATATAAAATACTGTGCAGAATAGACAAGGTGGACAAAGACATGAAGTTCCAGGGAGGGAACACAGAAACAAGGGGTCACAATTGAAAGTTGAAGACTCAGATGAGTCAAAGGGATGTTAGGAAGTATTTATTCAGTCATAGAGTTGTCAGGCAGTGGAATAGCCTAGAAAGTGACGTAGTGGAGGCGGGAACCATACATTGTTTTAAGACGAGGTTTGATAAAGCTCATGGAGCAGGGAGAGAGAGGGCCCAGTAGCAACCAGTTAAGAGGCAGGGCCAGGAGCTAAGACTCGACCCCTGCAACACAAATAGGTGAGTACACACACACAAACAAAACAAGAAACACTGGGGTTGCACAAAGATCATTGTTGCCTGGTCGTGGACGGGCCGGGGGGGGGCGCGTTGATCCCCGGAATATCCTCCAGGTAGCCTCCAGGTAAGTAGGACCCCTACACTTCCTACCTAATATACACAAATATAACCTACCAAAGGGGATCGAGAGGAATAAGAACACGAGAGTCTCCAGAGAGACTTCATTAGATAGCAGGTGTGGTCAAACAAGTGGTTTTTCGAGTTCAACCCAAACAATTTAAGATCATGCGCTCTGGAGGAGAGGAGAGTGTGGGCACAGAGTACAACGTGAGCGGAGAATAATATAACACCTAGCATATTAATATAGCCCGAACCGAACATAAACCATATATCAGTAGTGGCATTTGCAAACTTAGCAAACCTTAGAACAGTAACTCTACTGCTGGAATGGGAATACAATTCCAGCAGTATAGTAGGCTGGGGCATATCATTCTTGCAGTAGACCTAGTATACCTTTCAAGCAGTAGGCCTGAGCATACTATTTTAGTAGAGAATTTGGGATCACGGCCAGAGGGTAGAAAAAAAGGGGGGAATAGTGACAACTTAAGTAAGCCCAACACCAACAAGTACATTCCTCCAACACTGGTCAACTCCTCCAACACTGGTCAACTCCTCCAACACCTCTTCGGCTCCTCATACAGTTTTATCTTTCTTAAATTACTGCAGGTACCAATTATCGTATCGGGCACTTGTCAGTCTCTCTCTCCTGCCGGACGTGCTGTATAATTAGTGAGTATATATACATATATGATTTTTCTACTACCTCCCCTTTCCTCTTTCTCGTCCACCATCCCCTGCCCCATTCTTTCCCTCCATTACCCCGGACCTTCAACTTACCCTTCCCTCTCTACTACCCAATTCTATCGCCACTCTGCGTTTCTTAAAAAAAAGGAAGGGGCCAGAACAAGAAAAGATTAAAAAAGATAACTTGAAAAGTGGAATTGGGAAGGAAACTATGGGAAAAATACACAGATATGTGATTCCCCGACAAAATCCTTCCATAAAACGAGGTCGGATACCCCGTCAAACTTAAGAATACCTGTTTGACATATTACAAGTACGTAACCCATTTCTAATGATGGTATGATAAGAAAACAAAGCTAGCTATCTTCCCATAATGCAAATGTAACATGATAGGGAACCCCCCCTTCTACACTGCGATTGTATCCAATCTCGTTAAATAAAACAGAGTTATGTTCCTCCCCTCCATAGAACAGTCACTCTGGGCCGTGTTCTTCATAACATAAATCCTGCCAAGTTGCATACGAATAACCCCACAAGTTGGGCGTAACTACTAGTCCCTCACACCCAAGGTTAAAAAGAAACATACTGAAAAACACTATGTAAAATATTTCTGCGGCAAACGGAAATTACCGAGTCGACCATATATATTCTAATGCAAGAGGAGAATGTATCTGACGAAATGTTTATTGTATGGGGAACCAAGGAGCCATTTAAGCGTCATTAAGAAATATGAAACTTTCTCTATAGATCCACTTTGTTACAGGACCCTCACACATACTGTAAGTAACGTTACGTGCACACACGTGTACACATGTATATATGCATGTGATATATATATATATATATATATATATATATATATATATATATATATATATATATATATATATACATACATATATATATATATATATATATATATATATATATATATATATATATATATATATATATATATATATATGTGTGTGTAAAACAACCACTGTGAAAGAATAGTGAAATTCCAAGCGCTTTCACATTATCAAGGAACTATTTCACATTATCAAAGGAAGGCGTATAAAGGGTCGAGACCACACCTCACCATCACATTCCACAACAAAGCAACACCTGAAGCGTGACGATACCCGACTCATAAGAAATGAGGAACACTGCAGCAGGCCTGTTGACCCACCTAGGCAGGTCCTTCACGACATCCCACTAACAAAATATTTACATTTAGTAATATGAACAGGAGTAATGTATGCAGGAGTTACTAGCCCTTTGCTCCTGGCATTTTAATCGCCTCTTACGACACGCACTGAATACGGAGGAAGAATTTTGTTCCACTTCTCCATGGAGAAAAAAATAAACAAGAACAAGAACTAGTAAGAAAACAGAAGAAAACCCAGTGGGGTGTGTATATATATGCTTGTATATGCATGTGTAGTGTGACCTAAGTGTAAGTAGAAGTAGAAAGGCGTACCTTAAATCTTGCATGCTTGAGACAAAAAAGACAACAGCAATCCTACTATTATGATATTCCATAGGATATGTGGCTTGAGTCTAGGGGATTATTCGCATGAAATATATCCATGAACAAATCGTAATATGAAGTTATGATGAAAGTGAGGAGAACAAACAACTTCATAAAATATCTCTTTAGTATAACGTATATTAAGCTATAAACTAAAGGCATTTTAATGATACCTTTTAGTTATCAATTTGATACACGCACATTACAGACTTATTAATTATATACACAGTTTATAGTGATATCCATTCAAGCTGAATGGGTCTCTACTCAAAGATTAGATAAAGTTACAGAGGCACCACATGGAGACTTAACAAGCTTAACCACTTAATTAGGACAGTATATTAAAAGTCCTTTATACATGGTAGATCTTCTAATATAATTTGGAGTCTTACAAATACTTGTGTTTTCTAGAGTCAGAGCCAGTTTACATTACTCTAGATAACTTCTCGACTTGAATACAGGAGAAAACAAAGTAGACTTTCTTGAGACAGCGAAAGGCCTTGTACTACCAATATCACACCACTTACACCTGACGTCAGCCCCTGTCAAGTGAGTAGTGCAGAGGCAAATGGCCACACAATTGTTAATTGGATGTCACCAATGGTATACGATCCATTTCCTAACATATTTCAATAAATAAATATATACACATAATAATGAGAAAAAGAAAATGAGTAGATAATATTATAAAGCTGATTATCTTCATTTTAGCTATTAATAGAGATAATCACAATGTAATATTAAACAGATGAACAAATATGAAGGTTATATAATTTAAAAGCCGTATTTCAGCGTAACACCTACCATCATATAAAACAATTACAGGATTCCATTTTACATTCACTTGGCAGAATGGTAGTACCTCCCTGGGCAGTTACTGCCTACCATCCTACCTAGTTATATATATAATCAATTGATTATGGTGGATGTGCAAGCAGGGATGAATGATACTCTTCAGAGGCTTGTTACTTTATATGGGGTCTTGGTACACAAGCAGTGTGTTTAAGTTGCCCAAGCCCTGAGAGCCATGCCCATGAGAGAGGGACAGAACAGACCTTGTTGACTGAGGTTGGCTGCCTGAGTGAGAGAGGGTAAGCATGGTGTGGGTTGAGCTGGGTAGGCCTAAAGGTGGCAGCACCAGCATGGTGCAAAATATGAACCCAGCTTGTCATACATCGCTCGGCCACCTACCCATGGTCATCCTCAACCATGATTGACTGAAAAAAAACTTGGTCTCTCTCAGGGACAGAACATAGAATAAAAACATATACATACATACATACATGTGCACACGAACAAAAAAAAAATTCCTACAGGGAAGGAAGAAAAAAAAAGGGGGTGTGCTAAACATCGTGGTCCAAGGCAGTGAACTTCGGTGGACATCACTGCTCACCTTCCTGCGTCTGGACAGATAATGCAACACAGGAGACATTGTAGTGACTGAGCTGTCACATAACGGGGTACAGTCTCCTCTGCAATGGTAAAGCAGTCATCATAAAGTAGTTGTTGCAGGGTTCACTAAACCTGGGGCACACCCTGCTGGTACCCTTGAGTGAGGCATCATCAGTACTCAGTAACTGGGCAGGACTTCTTCTGGCAAGGGAGTCAGGAGCACATTTCTCAATTGGTACTGTCGCTGGGCAGTCACTGTCATTGAGAGTGGAGTTGTAGCAGAGAAGATTCAGGCGAGGAAGTCGTAGCAGCATACAGCATTCACAGTAACTGGAGTGAGTGCGCTAGCAGTCAAAGTGACATTATACTTTGTGCAGGCTGCTCACTGAAGCTGTGACACAAGTCAGACAGTCGCCTGCCAACATGGCTACTGCGGCTTGATGATGTCATCCTCTCAACAGTTGGAGTCATAACAGAGGTTAGTCTAAGTGTCCTCTGACTTGTTTTCTACACATAACTGCATTCTGATGGTCAGGAGTAAGGAGGTGGTGTGAAACGAGTCTCAATGGGGAGTTGTAGCAGGTACGACTCAGGCATGTCTACGAACGGTAAGCATAAGAGCTTTCTGTACATGCGGGCTCAGACGCTCGTAAACTGATGCCTGAACTGACTAGTGTCAGATGTCAGATGGTCACAACACAGTGACATGTAACACGAGGGTGTTACCAATGGTCTGAGCTCAGACCACACTCACCTGCACTGCACATGTGGTTACTGCATAGCTTGCACTAGCAAAAGATGCTTTTCTGTGTAATAATCGACACTAAGACATTCACAAACATATGAGAACACTAGTGAGGAACACTGACTGAGACGAATTAACACGTGACATACCTTCTCTCAATCGTTCTCGACAATACTGCATCGAATTGCTCACTGTGAAACTATAACACTGTCAATGTGACATCATGTGATAATGTAAAGCATGACGTCATGAGGGATGTCGTTGGGTGACATCACAAAGTGACATCAGAAAGATATCGTGGGTGACGTCATGGGGTGATGTCAGGCAACGTCCTGGAGTGACGTCGAGCAGACGTCCTAGGTGACATCAGGCAGATGTCCAGGGTGATGTCACAAGGTGATGCCAGGCAGCAGACAACAGCACGTGACTTTGGACATCTGGCTTGGTAATTCACGTGGCTCGCTCCACATGGCTTGTAGATCCACATGGCCTTATCCACATGTGGCTTTGATTGACCTCAGGCACTTGGATACACAGCTCTGGCAAAGAATTCACAAATAATTCACAATACCTGAGAGGGAGTGAGAGCGCAGCGGTGTGTGATAGTATGAGATGAGGGTGGGTGGTGTATGGCGAGGGAGGATCCGGTCGCTTCCTCCACATCCCACATACCCACTTGGAGAATCAACCACACTGGACCCAGAGCACCACACAAACTCACCTCTGACTTACTGAAATAGCTGTGTTGAGCTGAACAACAGCAGAAACATACAGGTGATGCTGAACACATGACTGGAGAACAGCATGGGACACTGTGAAGATCCAGGTGACGCCACAAAGATTTCTCGAGAAAACTTCAGCAAATTTCGGCCTGGATCCTGTGTCTGAATGATGAAACTTGCAGACATGACATCAGAACAACTTGTAGAGAGATGGATGCTACTTGTATGGGGAGATAAAGTGGGTTCC
>NC_091316.1:15289902-15304902 GCF_038502225.1 Cherax quadricarinatus
CACATTAACGAGATAACTGCTGCAGCATATGGGCGCCTGGCAAACCCGAGAATAGCGTTCCGATACCTTAGTAAGGAATCGTTTAAGACACTGTACACCGTGCACGTCAGGCCCATACTGGAGTATGCAGCACCAGTTTGGAACCCACACCGGGCCAAGCACGTCAAGAAATTAGAGAAAATGCCAAGGTTTGCCACAAGTTAGTTCCAGAGCTAAGGGGAATGTCCTACGAAGAAAGGTTAAGGGAAATCGGCCTAACGACACTGGAGGACAGGAGAGTTAGAGGAGACATGATAAAGGCATACAAAATACTACGTGGAATAGACGAGGGAGACAGAGACAGGATGTTCCTGAGAGGGAACACAGAAACAAGGGTTCACACTTGGAAGTTAAGACTCAGATGATTCAAAAAAGATGTTACGAAGTATTTCTTCAGTCATAGAGTAGTCAGGAAGTGAAATAGTCTAGCAAGTGATGTAGTGGAGGCGAGGTATGATAAAGCTCATGGAGCAGGGAAAGAGTGGACCTAGTAGCGTTCAGTGACGAGGCGGGGCCAGGAGCTGAGTCTTGACCCCTGCAACTACAATTAGGTGAGTACAATTAGGTGAACACACACACACACACGCACACCAGCACGAGCTCCAGCGTTTGCAAAATTACCACGCTGAAATGTAAATATTTAAACACTGAGAAATTCCTGGGCTGCAAGGTGTTAAGGTAATAAAGTGTTGTGAGACCTTGAGACCACTTGAACAAGCTTCGCCTATCACCACTAACCAAGACTCTGTACATAATAACAAGATATACACTCATCCGTGCACATATGTGTGCACACGGACTGCATCCATCAGTATACCTTAGGTATGTGTGTGTACGGAGTTATAGATATACATACATCAGTACCTCTAATTTATACATATATACAGAGATGCTGAGGGTACACACATCAGTATGCCTTATTAATACGCATGTAAGTGGTTACAGGACATGTACACATACTACAGGTCATATATACAAGTACATACACATGAGTGTCTTAACACATAGGAAAGCGCATATGCATGTTCATTCACACATGTGTGTATACAGATGAGATAGAGTACACAAACGAGAATGGATGTACACAGATGAATATGTACACAAATGTTCACCCACATGTTTGTGTACACAGATGAGAGAGCGTACACATACATTCACACACCTGCCTTTCTCAGGTACAGCAGGTTTGGACGCTCTCCATACCTGTAACAAAACAAAAACAAAATATTATTTACTCAAAGTGAAAGAAAAATTGTTAAAATTTACTGAGGAGTAATGCAATATTTAAGCAGATATATAAAACATTAAACTTGATCATCACAACTAGTAGTGAAAGCTCGACCCTTCGTTCGCTAAGCGCGAGACAGAAACTACAATCATGCAGCCAGGCTCCGTAAAGATAAGAAACCCAAGGTGACAGATACACAAGAGACGAGCTCTTGTCCCTTCGATGCCATTCTCAAGTTTTGCTAATAGATTAGGAGACAAAAGCTAGACTTATAGATAGACTGTTTTTTGTGACACCATACCACCTCGAATATGGCTCTCAAACTTAATGTAGCCATCATAATAGTGGCAGAATATATATATATATATATATATATATATATATATATATATATATATATATATATATATATATATATATATATATATATATATATATATATATATATATAAGGTAGGGAAGTTTTTATTGCATTTATGGATTTAGAAAAGACATATGATAGAGTGGATAGGGGAGCAATGTGGCAGATGTTGCAAGTATATGGAATAGGTGGTAAGTTACTAAATGCTGTAAAGAGTTTTTATGAGGATAGTAAGGATCAGGTTAGGGTGTGTAGAAGAGAGGGAGAATACTTCCCGGTAAAAGTAGGTATTAGACAGGGATGTGTAATGTCACCATGGTTGTTTAATATATTTATAGATGGGGTTGTAAAAGAAGTAAATGCTAGGGTGTTCAGGAGAGGGTTGGGATTAAATTATGGGGAATTAAATACAAAATGGGAATTGACACAGTTGCTTTTTGCTGATGATACTGTGCTTATGGGAGATTCTAAAGAAAAATTGCAAAGGTTAGTGGATGAGTTTGGGAGTGTGTGTAAAGGTAGAAAGTTGAAAGTGAACATAGAAAAGAGTAAGGTGATGAGGGTATCAAATTATTTAGATGAAGAAAAATTGGATATCAAAATGGGGAGGAGGAGTATGGAAGAAGTGAATGTTTTCAGATACTTGGGAGTTGACGTGTCGGCGGATGGATTTATGAAGGATGAGGTTAATCATAGAATTGATGAGGGGAAAAAAGGTGAGTGGTGTGTTGAGGTATATGTGGAGACAAAAAACGTTATCTATGGAGGCAAAGAAGGGAATGTATGAAAGTATAGTAGTACCAACACTCTTATATGGGTGTGAAGCTTGGGTTGTGACTGCAGCAGCGAGGAGGCGGTTGGAGGCAGTGCAGATGTCCTGTCTAAGGGCAATGTGTGGTGTAAATATTATGCAGAAAATTCGGAGTGTGGAAATTAGGAGAAGGTGTGGAGTTAATAAAAGTATTAGTCAGAGGGCTGAAGAGGGGTTGTTGAGGTGGTTTGGTCATTTAGAGAGAATGGATCAAAGTAGAATGACATGGAGAGCATATAAATCTGTAGGGAAAGGAAGGCAGTTTAGGGGTCGTCCTCGAAAAGGTTGGAAGGGGTAAGGGAGGTTTTGTGGGCGAAGGGCTTGGACTTCCAGCAGGCGTTCATAAGCGTGTTCGATAGGAGTGAATGGAGACGAATGGTATCTGGGACCTGACGATCTGTTGGAGTGTGAGCAGGGTAATATTTAGAGAAGGGATTCAGGGAAACCGGTTATTATTATGTAGCCGGACTTGAGTCATGGAAATGGGAAGTACAATGCCTGCACTCTAAAGAAGGGGTTCGGGATATTAGCAGTTTGGAGGGATATGTTGTGTCTCTTTATACGTATATGCTTCTAAACTGATGTGTTCTGAGCACCTCTGCAAAAACAGTGATTATGTGTGAGTGAGGTGAAAGTGTTGAATGATGATGAAAGTATTTTCTTTTTGGGGATTTTCTTTCTTTTTGGGTCGCCCTGCCTCGGTGGGAGACGGCCGACTTGATAATATATATATATATATACAAATATATATATATATATATATATATATATATATATATATATATATATATATATATATATATATATATATATATATATATATATATATATAATTTTGTACCAAAAGAACCTTAGAAAACTTATCTAACCTTAACATAACAAGCGCAGTTTAATTTAGGCCAATCCAACTAAATATATTTTATATAAGTTTACAATAATTTAATAATAAACAAACACAATAAAATATTTTTTTTCATTAGGTTCAGAATGATTTTTGCGAAATTACTGCATGCACAAATTTTCGCTTGCCTTATTCGGCATGAAGAGCGTTGTTATTTAAGCCAAAATCGCAAGTTTACCTATTCGGCACGATATATATATATATATATATATATATATATATATATATATATATATATATATATATATATATATATATATATATGACGATTATTACGTTCTACTAGTTTAGAAATTTCACGGAATTAATACCCTGGGAACTTCACTAGTGTCTGTTAAGTGAAACAGTCTTTAGGGTCCTGACGCGATCAAATGCCAATACGAAGATTTTTACTTTTCATCTATGAGGTGACAAGCGCATTGTTTACAAGGTACTGAGTGAACACTACCTAAAGATGTATTTTTTTAACAGTTCATGTTTGAATCTATATTTTTAAATGTAACTTTTGCATTATGTTATTTCAAGTGATGAGTAGGTGAGGCAAGTTTTCAATATACGGAAGAACAACATTTAGAAGTTTATATTCGGTTCTAGGTGATGTTTTATTAAAAGCTATCTTAGGTTTAGCTAAAGCTTTCTTGGATACTAAAAACTTAATTCAAATTATAAACATTCTCATACTCTCGATATCATAAAATTCGAGATGTCATATATGCAGTGCACATAAGAATACTGAGGTGAAAACACTTTCTTTTATATGCTTTCGGTGCTTAGAATAATAATGAATATATGAGCACACAGAGGTAGGCTTCCGATGCACACTGAATTTAAAGACATCTGCTATGTATGTGAGTACAGTAAAAAGGAGAGAAAAAAAAACTACCAAATTCAATCTTCCTCTAAATGACATACAATCAATGATTCGATTAGGCATTGCATTGCTGACCGTGAACCTGAGTTTAAACAAAAGTTTTTACCTTCGGAAGTTTGGTATGGCGAGGGCAACAGTCGTTATTCCCTCTATCAAGCAACTTTTATGTGAAGTTTTAAAAGTAAGATTTTAAAAGACTTTTTTCATCTCAAGCTGAAGATCTATTACATCTATCCATGCTATTAGGCTCTTCATTATTTTCTCCTTACATTTAACAATTTAGTTCCTCCCATTAGTTACCACACAAAATGCAGATTGTTCAACGTGCAGTTCGGAAACCAGCTAGATCGAAAATATTTGCAATATTTGTTAACATTTAAGTTAACATACACACACACACACACACACACACACACACACACACACACACACACACACACACACACACACACACACACACACACACACACACACACACACATATATATATATATATATATATATATATATATATATATATATATATATATATATATATAGCCAATTGCTGGACCAGATCTGCAGCCTGTCCAGATCCCTTTGTAGTTCTGCCTGTTCTGCGATCGAATGAATCCTTCTCATCAACTTCGGTCATCTGCACACATGGACACTTCGGAGTCTATTCCTTCCGTCATGTCGTTCACAAATACCAGAAACAGCACTGGTCCTAGGACTGACCCCTGTGGGACCCCGCTGGTCACAGGCACCCACTCTGACACCTCGCCACGTACCATGACTCGCTGCTGTCTTCCTGACAAGTATTCCCTGATCCATTGTAGTGCCTTCCCTGTTATCCCTGCCTGGTCCTCCACTTTTTGCACTAATCTCTTGTGAGGAACTGTATCAAACACCTTCTTACAGTCCAAGAAAATGCAATCTACCCACCCCTCTCTCTCTTGTCTTACTGCTGTCACCCTGTCATAGAACTGCAGTAGGTTTGTGACACAGGATTTCCCCTCCCTGAAACCATGTTCGCTGCTGTTGATGAAATCATTCTTTTCTAGGTGTTCCACCACTCTTCTCCTGATAATATTCTCCATGACTTTGCATACTATACATGTCAGTGACACTGGTCTGTAGTTTAGTGCTTCATGTCTGTCTCCTTTTTTAAAAATTGGGACTACATTTGCTGTCTTCCATGCCTCAGGCAATCTCCCTGTTTCGATAGATGTATTGAATATTGTTGTTAGGGGTACACATAGTGCCTCTGCTCCCTCTCTCAGGACCCATGGAGAGATGTTATCCAGCCCCATTGCCTATGAGGTATCTAGCTCACTCAGAAGCCTCTTCACTTCTTCCTCGGTTATGTGTACTGTGTCCAGCACTTGGTGGTGTACCCCAACTCCGTCTTTCTGAAGCCCCTTCTGTCTCCTCTGTGAACACTTTCTTGAATTTCATGTTGAGTTCCTCACATACTTCACGGTCATTTCTTGTTGTCTCTCCTCCTTCCTTCCTTCTTTAGCCTGATTACCTGGTCCTTGACTGCTGTTTTCCTCCTGATGTGGCTGTATAACAGGTTCGGGTCAGATTTGGCTTTCTCTGCTATGTCATTTTCATATTATCGTTGGGCCTCCCTTCTTATCTATGCATATTCATTTCTGGCTCTACGACTGCTCTCCTTATTCTCCTGTGTCCTTTGCCTTCTATACTACTTCCATTCCCTAGCACACTTGGTTTTTGCCTCACTGCACCTTTGGGTGAACCATGGGCTCATCCTGGCTTTTTCATTATTCCTGTTACTCTTGGGTACAAACCTCTCCTCAGCTTCCTTGCATATTGTTAAATATTCCATCATCTCATTTACTGGCTTCCCTGCCAGTTCTCTGTCCCACTGAACCTCATTCAGGAAGTTCCTCATTCCTATGTAGTCCCCTTTCTTGTAGTTTGGCTTCATTTGCCTGGGCCTTCCTGCTTACCCCTCCCTCTACTGTGTATTCGAAGCTTAAAACCACATTAGCACTGGCCCCAAGGAGTCTTTCATATGTGATGTCCTCAATATCTGCACTACTCAAGGTGAATACTAGGTCCAGTCTTGCTGGTTCATCCTCTCCTCTCTCTCTTATTGTGTCCTTTGCGTGTTGGTACATGAAGGTTTCCAGTACCACCTTCATCATCTTAGCCCTCCATGTATCTTGGCCCCCATGTGGCTCCAAGTTCTCCCAATCTATTTTCTTGTGGTTAAAGTCACCCATGATCAGGAGCTTTGCCCTGCATGCATGAGCTCTTCTGGCCACTGCAGCCAGTGTGTCAACCATCACTCTATTGCTCTCATCATACTCTTGCCTTGGCCTCCTGCTGTTCTGTGGTGGGTTATACATCACTGCAATTACCACTTTGGGACCTCCAGACTGAAGCATTCCTGCTATGTAATCACTTGCTTCTCCACTGTCTCCTCTCTCCAGCTCATCAAAATTCCATCGGTTTTTGATCAGCAGTGCCACTCCTCCACCCCCCGTGTTCCCTCTGTCTTTCCTCAGGATCTGGTATCCCGTTGGAAAGATAGCATCTGTTATCATACCTATAAGCTTAGTTTCTGTGAGAGCTATGTTGTCCGGTGATGCCTCTTTGACTCTTTCGTGCCACTCCTCCCAATTATTTGTTATTCCATCAGCATTTGTGTATCATACCTTCAGTCTCCTCTCTAACACTGTGGTCTGGGGACCCTGTGAGGGTGGGGGACCTGGTAGTATCAGTATAGCTACTGAATTCCCTATACTTATACTTGTGTAGTATATTGTAGATCATATCATCCATGTATAAATTTAGGCTCCCTTTCAGTAGGCTCAGCGACTAGCATGTGATGTGCATGTGTGCATGAGAATCGTGAGAATCGCTGTAACTCTCTCAGTTCTCTGCACCTAGGTCTACGACAGGCAACACAGGCAGTCTGGGGTCCCCTCTCACACTCTGCTAATAACTCTCTCAGTTCTCCACACTTAGGTCTACGACAGGCAACACAGGCAGTCTGGGCTCCCCTCTCACACTCTGCTAATATATGTGTTACCATCCAACGACTATGTTTATCTCCAACCATCACATCTTCACAAACCCTCCCCAACAGTAGTGTACTGTTGGATTCTATAGTTGAGTGTTGGGTGGGAGCTGTGAGTATGGATTGTAGTTTGTGTTAGGATAGTGTGATAGGTCGTGGGGTTCTGGGGATGGTTCTGTGTGTGCTTGCTTTTGTTGCTCTGCCCTGCTCTGATTGATCTCTGCTGGTTCTGCCCTTGTCTCTCTTCCTAGCTCCTTTCACTTTTGTGTCCTCTCTCTTAGCTGCTGTCATTCTGTTTGTGTTCTGTCTCTGTCTAGGAGCACTCTCTTGTACTCTGCTGAGTACTTCAACCATGGTTTCCCTTGGAGGATCTTGTTCCACACTGTTTCTGTCCTGAAAATCAGCTTAATTAGTCGTTTTCTCCCCTTCAAGTACCCCCCTATTCTCTGAAAATTTACAATCTCATCCACGTCTTCTTCACCTATTTCTGTGATGATGTTCTCAATCTCCTTTCTTTCTGCCTGCCGTCTTTCAGTGTGTGTCCTTCCCTCGCTCTCCTGAAGCCCATGAATAAACAAAGCAAAGAGAGGGGAGAGAGAGGGGGAGAGACAGGGGAGAAGGAGGAGAGAGAGGGGAGAGAGGAGAGGGGGAGAGAGAGGGGAGGGGGAGAGAGAGATGGGAGATGGGAGAGAGAGGAGAGATAGTGAGAGGGGGAGAGATGAGAGAGAGAGAGAGAGAGAGAGAGAGAGAGAGAGAGAGAGAGAGAGAGAGAGAGAGAGAGAGAGAGAGAGAGAGAGAGAGAGAGAGAGAGAGAGAGAGAGAGAGCTTGTCAATAAAGCTAGGGATCCTTAACCTTGTCAAACCCTGTGTAAAAAAAAAGAGAGAGAACGTGTAGTGCATAGTGGAGTGTAAGAGAGAGAGAGGGAGGGAGGGTTTATCAGGTCAGTTTTCAGGAAGGTGTGAAATCCTGTGTTTGTGTGTGTGTATGTGTGTATGCGTGTGCACACGCGCATTTATGCCTGTGTGCCCAGAAATAAACCTCCTCACTTCTATGTATCAATAATGCTAATAAAATGCTAGTAATAATACTAGTACTTCCACTAGTTATAATCCTATTGCTAATACTACTTACTACAGCTTTTACAAGTGCCTGACCGCTTGTTCCTGTGTATTTATGTAAGCAAGTCCTTATTACCCACGTATGTATTACATACATACCCGATCACTTGGTTTCCACTGTGCACTGTCTTGTGTGCTTAAAATTACATTCAATTCTGTAGCACTAGGCCTCACCTACTGTGTGTGTGTGCCTATGTGGGGAACTGCATGTCCACACTAGCTACCCTTCATCAACTGCCTTACTCTCCTACCCTCAGTAAATTCTATTAAATGCTAGTAAATGCTGCTTATTCTAATTCTGATAGCTCCAGGAGAGTGACCTCCAGTTTCCAGCTAGAGACTGGTACTGTTGACCCCATGCAACTCAACTAGGTGAATATTACGTGCAGTTGGCAGTACTGCCGAAGTATCACGTTGCTGGTCCATCCAGTACCTGGGTCCCGCGTAGCTGAAGATATGTGATGCTTCTCGGTATTTTTTTTACTACCTTCCTGTAGGCACTGTAGTCACTACCTCATCTAACTTTTTCACTGCATTCACTGTATTTACTGAGACATCTATACTTATCTCTTATCTCCCTGGTCTTGAGTCGCACTTATTCTTCGAATACTCCACTACGTAATGTGTGGCAACACTATTTAGGCCTGGTTCACAACCATTCCCCTTCCTTGATCCGGGCCGGCACTTAACACTTGGCACTATTATCTATGTTTTCTCTTCTGTGATCACTTATGTTTCCTTTCTGCAGGGTTTAAGTGATTATATGCACTCTTATGTTTGCACACGCCTATATCCCCTATGGTACAGTCAGAAACTACCGCCAATAGACGAGCTCAATCATGCGCAACTTCTCCACTCCACTGTGTCCGTAGGGACCCCGCTAGCAGTGAGACCTATGGTCTGGGGGTGGGGGTTGTTATGCAGGGTTCTGCATGACATTGTAATGTATATACAGTAGAGAAGGGTGCCATAATAGTATGAATGTTATAATTGTAAAGCATAATTTTATAACTCATAATGTGCATTTGGGGGTACTGTAAAGTACTCTAATATAAATTATAAAGAAATCCTGCCAGGAATTTATTTTCCAACTGTGTTTGGAGGTGAGCGGATAAACGTGGTGGGGTAGAGACATGCGTGGTCCGCATGGCATGGAGGCTGGTGTCGGAGATGCCGGGTATTTAAGCTAAGTTTTGTAGTGGTGTACTACTTTTGCTTAGCTAACTCAAGCCATAGGCTCTTCTATGGTTTACCTGTATGCTCATCGAGGTTCTGACATGGTCAGGGTGCTGTGGGATGAGTGAGGAAATAAGAAATGGGGTTGGTATTAGAGTAGTGAAGGTCTGGCGCTGACTAGGCCGAGTGGTTATGGTTGCTGGACTGCCAGCCGCCTGCTTCTTGTGCCCGCTATTTGGGCGTTTAGGATAGGAGATCCGTGAAGGTGTTTTCTAGAGTGTGTATATAGTGTTATGTTGAATAAATATATATATTTTCCTAACTAGGATTTTTGCCTAACCCTCTGTTAAGCAACCCATTGAAGTAACAAATACGGGTTTAGCGCTTTCTGTTTTGACTGGGATAGCCCTGAGTGGCCTGTTTATGCCTGAGTTGAGTGTAACTTTTACCTTTGCCCTTAGACAAGGCTCTAGCCCCAGGTATCCCACCTTTCTGCGTAACGTGTGTGCGTGTGTGTGCGCGTGTGCGTGTGTGTGTGCGTGCTGCGTGTGTGTGTGTGTGTGTGTGTGTGTGTGTGTGTGTGTGTGTGTGTGTGTGTGTGTGTGTGTGTGTGTGTGTGTGTGTGTGTGTGTGTGTGTGTGTATGTGTGTGTACTTGTGTGTACTCACCTAACTGTACTCACTTAATTGTAGTTGCAGGGGTCGAGACTCAGCTCCTGGCCCCATATCTTCACTGATCGCTACTAGGTCCTCTCTCTCTGCCTCCTGAGTTTTGTCATACCTCGTCTTAAAGCTATGTATGGTTCCTGCCTCCACTACTTCACTTGCTAGGCTATTCCACTTCCTGACGACTCTATGACTGAAGTAATACTTCCTAACATCCCTGTGACTCGTCTGAGTCTTCAGATTCCAATTGTGACCCCTTGTTTCTGTGTCCCCTCTCTGGAACATCCTGTCTCTGTCCACCTTATCTATTCCATGCCGTAATTTATATGTCGTTATCATGTCTTCCCTGACCCTCCTGTCCTCCAGTGTCGTTAGTCCGATTTTCCTCACCCTTTCTTCGTAGGACATTCCCCTGAGCTCCGGAATTAGCCTTGTTACAAACCTTTGTACTTTCTCTAATTTCTTGACGTGTTTGACCAGGTGTGGATTCCAAACTGGGGCTGCATACTCCAGTATGGGCCTGATGTACACAGTGTACAGTGTCTTGAAGGATTCCTTACTAAGGTATTGGAACGCTATTCTCAGGTTTGCCAGGCGCCCATATGCTGCAGCAGTTATCTAGTTGATGTGTGCGTCCAGAGACGTGCTCGGTGTTATGGTCACCCCAAGATCTTTCTCCTTGAGTGATGTTTGCAGTCTTTGTCCACCTAGCCTATACTCTGTCTGCGGTATTCTTTGCCCTTCCCCAATGTTCATGACTTTGCTTTTGGCAGGGTTAAATTCGAGAAGCCAGTTGCTGGACCAGGTGTCCAGCCTGTCCAGGTCTCTTTGAAGTCCTGACTGATCCTCATCTGATTTAATTCTTCTCATTAACTTCACATCTGCGAACAGGGACACTTCTGAGTCTAACCCTTCCTTCATGTCATTCATATATATAAAAAATAGCACCGTGTGTGTGTGTGTGTGTGTGTGTGTGTGTGTGTGTGTGTGTGTGTGTGTGTGTGTGTGTGTGTGTGTGTGTGTGTGTGTGTGTGTGTGTCTATACAGAACAACCACTGTGAAAAAATCGTGAAATTCCGAGCGCTTTCGTGACTTCTCACTATTTTTTCACAGTGGTTATTTTGCATATCACCTGCTTACTGTGATTTTATTGTATATATATGCATACATATACATACATATACATACATACATACATACATACATACATACATACATACATACATACATATATATATATATATATATATATATATATATATATATATATATATATATATACTGTAATTACAAATGACCTTCATATTATATACGACAAAAAACCTAGGAACGATTCATATTGTGTGAATTTTTTAAATGTGTTTTATTTGTTTTGTTTTGTTGATGTACGTTTATCAGGCTGATGATAAGACGGATGTGTCTTCCTGCACGTACTTGAACGCTCTCTCCGGATACATGAAAATACTCACTGGTGACAGACACACCGGATGTCTGATGATATTAGTATACTCTACTAGGGGAGGGCTGTGCCAAAGTATCGATATTGGCCTAAAACTGAGTATCGGAATCGGTGAATATCGGCCAATTTTGGTGGTATCGATGTAAAACTGAGTATCGGTATCGGCAAAAAAATTGGTATCGTCCCAGAAATTAGTAGATTCAGGGGTGAGTGCTAAACACATAGGGTTTTACAGTGTCTGGAGGACGGGCAGTCGAAGGCAGACTCGATCCAAGAAAGTGTAAGGTGTGCGCAATTCCCTGCATCAAAGCCGTTATGAAGACATCCCTTGCAGGGTCTCTCAATAACCCTACATCAACTACCATTTACACTGTCCTCACAGATGGTAGTGGTGAGTCTTCTAGCAATTACAAGTAAATAATCTCAGTGTGAAATGACCTGTGGCTTAACCAGTCATTATATTTATTAGCCTTTGTGTGTGTGTGTGTGTGTGTGTGTGTGTGTGTGTGTGTGTGTGTGTGTGTGTGTGTGTGTGTGTGTGTGTGTGTGTGTGTGTTTGTGTGTGTGTGTGTGTGTGTGTGTGTGTGTGTGTGTGTGTGTGTGTGTGTGTGTGTGTATGTGTGTGTGTGTGTGTGTGTGTGTGTATGTGTGTGTGTGTGTGTGTGTGTGTGTGTGTGTGTGTGTGTGTGTGTGTGTGTCGTGCCGAATAGGTAAAACTTGCGATTTGGGTTGAAATAGCAACCCTCTTCTTGCGGAATAATGCAAGCGAAAATTTGTATATGCAATAATTTCGCAAAAATCATTCTGAACCTAACGAAAAAAATATATTGCATTGCATTTGTTTATTATTAAATTACTGTAAACCTATCTAAAATATATTTAGTTGGATTAGGCTAAATTAAATTGCGCTTGTTATTATAAGATTAGTTAACTTTTCTAAGGTACTTTTTTTTACATAATTATTAATTATATATTTTTAAATGTGTAAGAGAAATTTTGGAAAGGATTAAATTTTAAATGAGTTCTTGCTAATTAACCGGTTTTACCTATTCAGCACGATATTAAACAAGGAAGTAACATCAAAACTAACCATGTTAAAATCATTTAAGTCAGTTAGTTTTGATGTTACTTCCTTGTTTACGAAAGTTCCTGTTGATGATTTATTAAGTTTCTTATCTGAAGAACTCGTTAATTATGATTTACCATAGCCAGTTCCTACCATCATTAAACTTATTAAACTTTGCATTGTTGATGCAAAATTTTTCATTTAATGATAAGTTTTACACTCACAGATTTGGTATGGCAATGGGAAATCCTCTTTCACCTGTTCTTAGTAATCTATACATGGAATTTTTTGAAACAAGATTGCTTAACACAATCCTCCCTCATAGAGCAAAATGGTTCAGATATGTTGATGATATTTTATGTCTTATGCCCAAGAATGTAGATATACACCATTTCCTTGGCAAATTAAATAGCTTAGCCCATTCTATAAACTTTACTGTTGAGTTTGAGGAAAATAACTCATTGCCTTTTCTAGATGTTTTAATTATTAAGAGTAATAATGAATTCAAATTTAAAATTTACAGAAAACCTACAAATAACTGTTCCTATGTACACTATTATTCTTGTGTGTGTGTGTGTGTGTGTGTGTGTGTGTGTGTGTACTCACCTAACTGTGGTTGCAGGGGTCGAGGCTCAGCTCCTGGCCCCGGCTCTTCACTGGTCGCTACTAGGTCCTCTCTCTCTCCTTGCTCCATGAGCTTTATCATACCTCGTCTTAAAACTATGTATGGTTCCTGCCTCCACTACATCACTTGCCACAATGTTCCACTGCCTGACAACTCTATTACTAAAGAAATACTTCCTAACCTCCCTTTGACTCTTCTGAGTCTTCAACTTCCAATTGTGACCCTTTGTGTCTGTGTCCCATCTCTGGAACATCCTGTCTCTGTCCACCTTATCTAGTCCTCGCAGTATTTTGTAAATCGTTATCATGTCGTGTGTGTGTTAGTGTGTGTGTGTGTGTGTGTGTGTGTGTGTGTTAGTGTGTGTGTGTTAGTGTGTGTGTGTGTGTGTGTATGTGTGTGTGTGTGTGTGTGTGTGTGTGTGTGTGTGTGTGTGTGTGTGTTCGTGTGTATGTGCATCTGCGTGTGTATGTAATTTTGATATGAATGAGATAAATGCATCAAGCCTCCACCCTGTGTTCAAGGTGATGACATGATGGCATAATAATGTACCTTTCTCACACAAATTATTGTGAAATTTTCTCCAGTAAAAAATCGTATGAGCGCTCCTTCAGCATAAATATAGTACATGTGCGTCCCTTGTGTATACACGTACAGTAGTACATGTGCGTCTCTCGTGTATACACGTCCATTAGTACTTGTGCGTCCCTTGTGTATACACTTACAGTAGTACATGTGCGTCTCTCGTGTATACACGTCCATTAGTACTTGTGCGTCCCTTGTGTATACACTTACAGTAGTACATGTGCGTCTCTCGTGTATACACGTCCATTAGTACTTGTGCGTCCCTTGTGTATACACTTACAGTAGTACATGTGCGTCTCTCGTGTATACACGTCCATTAGTACTTGTGCGTCCCTTGTGTATACACTTACAGTAGTACATGTGCGTCTCTCGTGTATACACGTCCATTAGTACTTGTGCGTCCCTTGTGTATACACGTACAGTAGTACATGTGCGTCTCTCGTGTATACACGTCCATTAGTACTTGTGCGTCCCTTGTGTATACACGTACAGTAGTACATGTGCGTCCCTTGTGTATACACGTACAGTAGTACATGTGCGTCCCTCGTGTATACACGTCCATTAGTACTTGTGCGTCCCTTGTGTATACACTTACAGTAGTACATGTGCGTCCCTTGTGTATACACGTACAGTAATATATGTGCGTCCCTTGTGTATACACGTACAGTAATACATGTGCGTCCCTTGTGTATACACGTACAGTAGTACATGTGCGTCCCTCGTGTATACACGTACAGTAGTACATGTGCGTCCCTTGTGTATACACGTACAGTAGTACATGTGCGTCCCTTTGTGTATACACTTACAGTAACACATGTGCGTCCCTTGTGTATACACGTACAGTAGTACATGTGCGTCCCTTTGTGTATACACTTACAGTAACACATGTGCGTCCCTTGTGTATACACGTACAGTTATACATGTGCGTCCCTTGTGTATACACATACAGTAGTACATGTGAGTCCCTTGTGTATACACATACAGTAGTACATGTGAGTCCCTTGTGTATACACATACAGTAGTACATGTGAGTCCCTTGTGTATACACATACAGTAGTACATGTGC
>NC_091316.1:15309902-15332402 GCF_038502225.1 Cherax quadricarinatus
ACACACACAAACACAGACAGACAGACAGACACACACACACACACACACAGTGTTGAGTGTGTGACACGTAGCACTAAGACAAATCATGCGTAAATAACCCAAAATGCTGTACACATAAATATTCGTAAATAAACAAGTGATTTTGAAAAGGGTATTAATTGCTGCCTTTTATTTATTAAAGACGTGTGATGACCATTGTGATTTTACATTGTTGACTTCATCGTCACAAGGTCTACCCTTCTCTCTAGCCTCTCCCTCTCTCTCCTCATATCTATTCTTCATCCTCTCTCTTCTTATCTTCTCTCACCCCCTTCCCTCCCCACCTTCTCTCTCTACTCTTAATCCCCGCTCTCTACCTCTCCACATTCTCTTTCCCTCCCTATTTAGTCTCAATCTCCACCCTTTCTCTCTCTGTCCCCTTGGAGAGACCTGCCGTGTGTGTGTGTTAGTTACCACTTGTCAAAGGCACTTGTCGATAAGACACTTGCCCTGTGTGTATATGCTTCTCTCTCTCTCTCTCTCTCTCTCTCTCTCTCTCTCTCTCTCTCTCTCTCTCTCTCTCTCTCTCTCTCTCTCTCTCTCTCTCTCGAACGTAGACGTCACACCTGTGTATGAGTCACACTACAGCTGTACAGGACAGACTGCATCATCATGGTACACGTGTCTCCCTGCACTATACAAGGCGCTGCTCTCTCTACACTGCTACAAGTATGTCTGTACTCAAGTAAAAAAGTAAACTTATTCCATTTGACTTTAAAAAAAGGAAATTGGAAGGTAATTTATTTTCCAAGTCTTTAGTGACTCAGAATCAGATGGGAAAATATTATTAAAAATATTAACAGCCTCATTCTTTGTCTTCCTCAGAGAAAGGCACTGTCCTGGTACCTTCCTTCCTTGTCCTCCTCAAAGCAAGACTCTGTTTAGAAAGCAGAACGTTGCCGAGGCCAGAAAAATCACAGGGTGGACTACAACAACTTACAAAACAAATGAAACAATAAAGGTACTTTTCATTTACAGTATTTTTCAAAATACTTGTGATCTCTCTCTCTCTCTCTCTCTCTGTCTCTCAAAAAGCTCTTCTGCAATCACATCTCTCAATTCGGGTGAAACAGCAGAGCTGGAAAATATACATGTACCATTTATATCCATAACAGAATTAGATAAACATTTAACTACTGGAAATAACTAATATGTACTTTAAATGTACTCTGTGGTATCGAGACAAGAGAGACATCTCACAATCTATATATGGAATATACATATGGTCCGACCCCTAATCTGTACACTACCAAAACAACTTATTTGAATTAAAAGATACCTGAGGAAGTGTTTAATAACCCTATCGAAACCTGGATACATTAACATTCAATACACCTTTGACGGATTTCTCGACTTTTCCTACTCCCTTTGCCCTACCCTGGGCCAAGCAAGTTTGGCGCTTGCTTGATCAGTCAACCTGTTATTGCTGGCGGCCCCCTGGCCGACATATCCATCACGGCTTGACTACTCTGGCATTTGACGGAGATACTTGTAGAACGTAGTCGTGAAAACTTCTACACGTGTTCCGGCAGTGTTTTTGATAACCGATAGTGTTGAATAGTCTGGCCCGCGGATGCTGACACTATGTTACCTTATTGTACTTATGGCACCCCTGCTTTTTCAATGCGTTTATTTTACTGCCAAGATCTGGAAAGGCAGTCAACATTCGAGGTTCACAATTCGCATACGAAATGTTGTGTAAGTTGCTGGGTGGTTACATAAGTCACCTTTATCAACAGCTCTTGTCTTCGTATGGAAGTTCTAAACTTTTCTGAACCCTCAATTACTAACGAAAGAAAGGCTTATCTACTCCTATACATATAACAGTTTGTATCTCCAAGCTCCATTTCGCGCAGTCGAAAGGTCCCGGATTAGATTTCCGGATAGGGTGAAATATAAGTCTAAGTCTCCTCTCACCTCCTGTATTTGTTCTTCAAGCAGTAAGTAGGTACCCAAGTGTTCTCTCCTTAAACCTCATGCCTCGATTTCAATATCAGTAAATAGGTACCTGGGTATTGGTCTCTTTACACCACCTATTTCTCTTCACCTAGCAGTAAACAGGTACCTGAGTGTTAGTCTACTGTTTTAAGCCATATCCTCAGGGAAGGTTATATGTTAATGAAACTGAAGACAAGCAAAGCTCTGCTTCTGTAACTGCAAACAGGTAATCATACACTCCTCCAACACAACACCCCTCCAACACACACAACACCCCTCCAAAACACACACCACCCCTCCAACACAGACACCACCCCTCCAACACACCGCCCCTCCAATACACACACACACACCACCCCTCCAACACACACACACACACACACACCACCCCTCCAACACAGACACCACCCCTCCAACACACCGCCCCTCCAATACACACACACACACACCACCCCTCCAACACACACACACACACCACCCCTCCAACACACACACACACCACACCCCTCCAACACACACACACACACACACACCACCCCTCCAACACACACACACCACCCCTCCAACACACACACACACACACACACCACCCCTCCAACACACAAACATACACACACACACCATCCCTCCAACACACAAGCACCACCCCTCCACTACACACACACACACACACACCACCTCTACAATGCACACACACACACACACACACACCACCTCTACAATGCACACACACACACACACACACACGACCCCTTCAACACACAAGCACACATCACCCCTCCAACACACACACACACGCACCACTCCTCCAACAAACACACACACACACACACACCACCCCTCCAACACACAAGCACCACCCCTCCAATACACACACACACCATCCCTCCAACACACATACACCACCCCTACAACACACACACACACACACGACCCCTCCAACACACACACACACACCATCCTTCCAACACACACACACACTCCTCCAACAAACACACACACACACACACCATCCCTCCAACACACACACACACACACTCCTCCAACAAACACACACACACACACACACACACACACACACACACACACCACCCCTCCAACACACACACACATACACCACCCCTCCAACACACACACACACACACACACACACACACACACACACACACCATCCCTCCATACCCCCACCACCCCAGCTGGTCCCCCTACCCGTCCCTCATCCCAACAATTCCTCCACTGAAATTCCTAAAGTTATTCCCAAATTGTATTTTAAATACTATGTCTGGACACAGACGTTATCCCGCAAGCTCTTAAAAAATCATCCGCTGATGATGAAGGACTTCTGATCAGAGGAATTGAAGCTTTCTACCTCTTCCTAGGATCAAAATTGACGACCTTCCATTTTCCTAGGTATTGTATGTAGGGGTGAGCCTAAGTATCGGTATCGGTATTGGTTAATTTTGATATCATCGGCATGGATTTAAAATTGTGTATCAATAGAGGCAAAAAAATTGGTATGGTCTTATCATTAGTTGTATGGTTCCCTACGGTTCGACGCTTGCCCATAAATGTACCAATAATGTTAAAAACATGATATAGTCCCATATCACAAAGGGGGCAATAAAACAAATTACACACACACACACACACACACACACACACACACACACACACACACACACACACACACACTCAAATACAACAGGCCTAGTGTCTAATCGACATGTGCCTAGGACAAAATGGTAACTAACACACACACACACACACACACACGCAAATACAACAGGCCTAGTGTCTAATCGACATGTGCCTAGTACAAAATGGTAACTAACTAACACACACACACACACACACACACGCAAATACAACAGGCCTAGTGTCTAATCGACATGTGCCTAGGACAAAATGGTAACTAACTAACACACAGACCTAGTGTCTAATCGACATGTGCCTAGGGCAAAATGGTAACTAACACTCAAATACAACAGGCCTAGTGTCTAATCGACATGTGCCTAGGACAAAATGGTAACTAACACACTCGCAAATACAACAGGCCTAGTATCTAATCGACATGTGCCTAGGACAAAATGGTAACTAACACACACACACACGCATGCACATACAACAGGCCTAGTGTCTAATCGACATGTGCCTAGGACCAAATGGTAACTAACACACACACACACACACACACACACAGGACAAAATGGTAACTAACTAACTAACACACACACAGTAATACATCAAAGGAAGGCAATTAAAGGGCTTAGACTACACCTCACAGTCAACCCCCACAACAAAGAAACACCTGACGCGCGACAATACCGGACTCATAAGAAAAGAGGAACACTGCAGTAGGTCCGCTGGTCCAACTAGACAGGTCCTCACAACATCCCACTAACAAAATATTTTACCCAAGAAATAAGGTTTATTATATGTCCAATGTATTATTAACCTCTAACCAAATTTTATTAATTATAAATGAGTCTATATAAACCTAAGGAAATGTTCATATTATTTTCAAAACTGCTTTTTATGAAACAAGATTCAATTATATTTCTGTCAACCATGGACTTGCTTGATACAACTTTCTCAACTTTCTGAAAATCAATTGGATGGTTAAAATCTCTCACATGAATAAATAGAGCATTGGAATCTTGTCCAGTTCTAATGCTATATTTGTGTTGTTTTAATCCAAGTTCGAGATTTTTACCAGTTTGACCGTAATAAACTTCATCGCAAATTTTACAAGGAATCTTATGGACACATCCGTCAGCATTTTGGGGGGAATTCTTTATCAAAAGTTTTTTACTGTATCAAGATTTTTAAATACAACTTTAATATTAAAAGTCTTAAGAAGAGAAGGCATATCAACCAAGTTTTCATGGTAAGGGAGAACCAACATATTTTTAGTTGAATAAGGTCGGTTGTCCCTTTTTGGGTTGTAAAAAATATTTCTAGCAATTTTAAATGATTTATCAATTACATTTCTCGGGTATTTCAGATCAATGGCTATTTCATAAATTTTGGATATTTCTTCATCTATGAACTCAGGACTACAAATACGTAAAGCTCTCAAAAACATTGATGAGAAAACAGACAGTTTAACTCTATCTTGATGTGAAGAATAATAGTGTACATAGGAACAGTTATTTGTAGGTTTTCTGTAAATTTTAAATTTGAATTCATTATTACTCTTAACAATTAAAACATCTAGAAAAGGCAATGAGTTATTTCCCTCAAACTCAACAGTAAAGTTTATAGAATGGGCTATGCTATTTAATTTGCAAAGGAAATGGTGTATATCTACATTCTTGGGCATAAGACATAAAATATCATCAACATATCTGAACCATTTTGCTCTATGAGGGAGGATTGTGTTAAGCAATCTTGTTTCAAAAAATTCCATGTATAGATTACTAAGAACAGGTGAAAGAGGATTTCCCATTGCCATACCAAATCTGTGAGTGTAAAACTTATCATTAAATGAAAAATTTTGCATCAACAATGCAAAGTTTAATAAGTTTAATGATGGTAGGAACTGGCAATGGTAAATCATAATTAACGAGTTCTTCAGATAAGAAACTTAATAAATGATCAACAGGAACTTTCGTAAACAAGGAAGTAACATCAAAACTAACTGACTTAAATGATTTTAACATGGTTAGTTTTGATGTTACTTCCTTGTTTAATATCGTGCTAAATAGGTAAAACCGGTTAATTAGCAAGAACTCATTTAAAATTTAATCCTTTCCAAAATTTCTCTTACACATTTAAAAATATATAATTAATAATTATGTAAAAAAAAGTACCTTAGAAAAGTTAACTAATCTTATAATAATAAGAGCAATTTAATTTAGCCTAATCCAACTAAATATATTTTAGATAGGTTTACAATAATTTAATAATAAACAAATACAATGCAATATATTTTTTTCGTTAGGTTCAGAATGATTTTTGCGAAATTATTGCATGTACAAATTTTCACTTGCATTATTCCGCAAGAAGAGGGTTGCTATTTCAACCCAAATCGCAAGTTTTACCTATTCGGCACGACACACACACACACACACACACACACACACACACACACACACACACACACACACACGCATGCACGCACACGAACACACACACACACGCACACGCACACGAACACACACACACACACACACGCACACGTACTCATATACAACAGGCCTAGTGTCTAATCGACATGTGCCTAGGACAAAATGGTAACTAACACACACACACACACACATACTCATATACAACAGGCCTAGTGTCTAATCGACATGTGCCTAGGACAAAATGGTAACTAACACACACACACACACACACACACACACACACACACAAATACAACAGGCCTAGTGTCCAATCGACATGTGCCTGGTACAAAATGGTAACTAACACACACACACACACACACACACACACACAACAGGCCTAGTGTCTAATCGACATGTGCCTAAGACAAAATGGTAACTAACTAACACACACACACACATGCAAATACAACAGGCCTAGTGTCTAATCGACATGTGCCTAGGACAAAATGGTAACTAACACACACACACACACGCACACACATAAATGCAGACCTACAGCCCATATAGACCACAACAGCATGAAGTGAACGCCCTGGAAGATAAGCAAAATGTACACTAATGTACAAACACAATGCGAGAGCATTCAACAAGTTAGATCATGATACAACAACACTAAAAAGAGAAGTGGGCAGATGTATCCTCCCTTTCATAATAAATGTTATTCAAAGCGTAACAGTCAATCAAAGGACTTCTTAGAATATTCCTTAAGGCAGAGTACCCACCCCAGTTACCCTCCTAATTCTGTTATATGACATACATGAATATATAAATTATAGAACTGTAACACCCTTCACAGACAATATAAAAATATGTATATGAGAGCGACATCCATGGAGGACATACGACACTTCGAAGCCTTAGAAACTGAGTATTCTAAGTCGGCCACTGAAAACAATATGATGTTCAACGAGGACGAGTGTCAGCCTCTTCGTTATGAAAAAAAAAAAAGGAAACAGCAGTAGCGTATATAATGTAATCAAACTACTCGATAAAGTGGAAGAAAAATATAAGGTACCGGGGGGAAACCCTGAAAATGATGGAGTGGATAAGAAGAATCTTCCAAAGTAGGAAATGCTAATGATATTCTTCGCTAGTGATACTCTTCGGGGAGTTACCTATTTAAGACAAATGGAATTACTGTATCAGCGAATTCAAAGATTTTTCACAGCTATTGTCGTTAAAATTCAGCTAAATATCTAAATTACTGGGAATGTCTCAAACCCCTCAAAGTCTTGTGAATGGAGTGCACAGCAAGAAAGACTTATCATAATCTATATTTAGAAACCAAAGGGAAGATTGGTATCAAATCTCCTCACTGAAAAGTAGCACTGTAATAAGTGAACAAATATCATTATTACTTTATTTCACGGAGAAACACTAAACTCCTACGGGGCGGGATGAGGAGATTCATACAGAGCATGGAATGGGAGGTCATCAGGTTTGATTCAAGGAAAAAAAGAGGTGGTTCCGAGTCCTTGGGACAAATATCTTTTCAACATAAAGACTCTCACGAAGGAGTGCTCGCACAGATCTCAATAAGCATAAATGGCCCGATACTTTTCAACACCTTCACTTCAAATATAAAAGGGAATTAGTATTAGAAGCCAGTCTTCAGGGAAAAACCTTTGTGTTTCACCAGACTATTCCTGATCAACCAGGCTGTGATGTCTACGGTTACTGTATCGCGAGCACCACAGCCTGACTGACCAAGCTGTCGCCCGGGCAGTCTGGTCTTGGATGAGGGCGCGAGGGCGATGATATTTAGAACCTGCAACAGCAACAAATAAATTCATTAGATCACCTGCCCAACCTAACCCACTACGCATCACCTTCCCCTCCTCGTTACCACACAACACCTCACCCCTTTGTCACCCCCTTCCCCTCCCCATCACACTCTAACCTACTCCTTTGTATCCTTCAGATATGCATAGAAATGGCCTCTTTTGTGAACACCTCTTTTGTAAAAAATACAAAAAGGCACAATACTGCAACTGGTTCAATACGCAAATAACCCGCACATGGGAGAGAGAAAAGCTTATGACGACGCTGTCATAAGCTTGTCTCTCTCCCATGTGCGAGTTATTTGCGTACCTCGTGTGTATCACGTGTCACCTTGTTACACTATATATCTTAAAGTTACCCCTCCAGGGTAACACAGGGTTGCCCTCGACGCTCTTGTGAGAAGCACAAGTGTTGTTTGTCTTTTAGGATTGTCCTCGACGACCCTGAGAGCAGCGTAAATGTTGTTTGTCCTACAGAGCAACACAGGTGTTCCTTGTACCCCAGGGTTGTTCCTGGGGTCTGTGAGAGGAGCACAAGCCCTACTTGTCCTTCAGGGTTATACTCGACTCCCTCCTGAGAGCTGTGACCCTGCTCCATTGTCCTCCATAAGAACAAGAAAACAAATGCAGCAATTACTTATTGTGTGGGCAGCATTACAGCCGCAACAGGCGATGTGTGCTATTTCAACGAGAGGGTGAAAATAGTTTATGCATCCAGTGACCTTCTAGTTAATTTGCATAATACAATCATACGTAAGCAGAGCCATTCGCTCCCACTCCTATGATGAAACTGGAAATTGTAGTGCTGAACCTCCTTGGACCTCGTTTTGGTGGACAGCCGCGAATTAGGGTAGGAGAGTGACACTATGAGACGGTGCCAGTTGTACTCATTCCTCTACCCGAGATAGACAAGTGTCTTTAAGCTGTCGCCCGAATTTTTCCGCATCCGTGGTGGCTAAGAGAGCGGTGAGGTGGGCTCCAGGTCCATTATAGACCCACATTTACGATTCAAAAGAAGCTGACAACACCACATAGCTTTCTCGAGAATTGCCAGAAAATATGTTGCCAATTAGTCAGTCTAGGAAGAGTTGAAAATATTCAGACAAAAGTACAAATAAGCTTAGCTTTTTATGTAAATATAATAATAATAATAATAATAATAATAATAATAATAATAATAATAACAATAATAATAATAATAATAATAATAATAATAATAATAATAATAATAATATAATAATGAGAAGGTGATGATAATGAAGGAGAAGGCAAAGAAGAAAAGAATATGCATCATCGCAAGGTTTTGCTTTAGTAAACAGATACATATGCAGAAACAAGGTATTCATGTAACTTAAAAGTGCCCACAATGGGCGAAACGTCGTTTCAATAAAGGCGTTCTTTCATATACTACGTGACTCAAGAAAACGTAATGACATGATTGTAAACAACCCAAGGATGATGCTTGAACCTATGGTAAACCAGTGCTAAACTAGCAGGCCAGTGCCCTAACTACTGAACCAAGCAGGTCTCTGAGGTTTACCTCCTAGCACTGCCTATACACTTCATATTACCTTCACGGGTTTCGAGAGTTTTCTCACTGCCGGAGACCGGTCCAGGGCCAGGCTTTCCTGATACTTTCCTGATCAACCAGGCTGTTGCTGCTGGGACTCTACTGGCTCATATATTCATTGCATATATACTGTACAAGTTTATTTTGGTACTAGCACCACCCCTTGAGGTATTCATGGGTGTGGGTCGTGAAACAGGTGTGATAAGCCTCACTTTCACTTCATTGATCGTTACTTTACATTTTTCTCAATATTAATAATAAATTTAGATTAGAACTATTAGATTTTAATATTTGTCCTCACCGAGCACAGTTTTCCGGGTATAACGGATGAAGCATACCTCCCTACGGTTAAATACCCATGATCATAAACAAAAACTTAATTATAAAATTATAATAACCAACGCTCGCAGCCATAATAAAACATGAACGCAGACGTGAGACTCTACAACTTAAAGTCTTGCAATGATTAGGCTCAGAAGGTCTAGTTTGTTGCACACCCAATATCTACCCTGAGGACGGTAGCGGAGGAGTACCTGGATACATAAAAAAGACCGAGAAACTAGGCCCCAAAATGGCTAACAGGAGTACCTCTGAATTTACATCTACAACTGTCTTTATCTGCTGCAAGTAAATTTAGGATACTTTCTTGATATGTTTGGTATGTTATTGTCTTCAACAAGATACCTTGCTATATCACATAGTTATTATACTGTGCTTTTAACGACGACATGTCAATGTAGAACGTCTGACAGAATGACTATGAAAAGAGTAGACACACTCACCAGTATTCTTACACATCCAGTGGCCTGAGTATTACGAGGGATGTTTTGTCAGTAAGGGAACAGAAAAACGCCTTTGACACGGGTCAAAGGCGTAATATAATCAAGCATTCACTGATTGTAGAACTGGTGATTTAAGGGGGTTACATATCTGTGCTTAACCATCCTCTGGCTTACCGGAGCCAGTTGCGCATGGTTATGCATCCTCTGGCTTACCAGAGCTAGGTACACGTGGTTATGCATCCTCTGGCTTACCAGAACCAGGTACATGTGGTTAAGTATCCTGTGGCTTACCAGAGCCAGGTTTTTATCCAATTTAATAAAAGATTCAATGTTCCTGTCTTAGGATATGCATCACAAGCAGCTTGAAGAAATTCTAGCCACGATCTCCTCCGTGCAGTATTGTCTTTTATTCTCTTGTTCACTGCTTTGTTCACTCGGGACCACTGAACACCCCACCAATATCATAAAAGAGCACTCTAGAATTCACTCAATTTTTTTTTCTCAATAACACGTCATACAAAACACACAGGAGCCTACTTATTATAAAAGAATTTCCCTCCAGCGTGTATATTTCTTTTATGTAAATGACCAGACTTCGTTATATGTTTCTAAATTTACACTGCATTTCCCTTTCCAGTCATTATAAATTTAAAATATTCGAGGCATGTGTGTAAGTGCGGCTTAAACCTATATTTAGTCAGATACTTGGCGTATAATGCTACCAGACTCTCCCGCTCACCTTCTCCTTATTGATATCTATCGTGTTGTGCTCTTGTGCATACCAGAAACCATCAATATGTATGAAGCAGCTTGGCCTCTGTCTTTAATGTGTGCGCCTCCTTCATCCCTCTCCTTAGTGTGAACCTTCTGCCCCCACTAGTGTGGGTTTCCTGCCCATCGTGGGGAAGACCGTGGGTTGAAGCGGCTTCCCCTAGTATTAGCCTCCTGCCCCAAGTGGTTGTGAGGGTCAAGTTGCAGCTCCTGCCACCACCTCTTGTCTGATTTTTCATATTTCTAATCCCCCTGTGACCACTAACCGGCTTCAAGGGTCCCTCTACTCTTGCAGCCCGGCCTGGGGCCAGGCTTTACTGTTGATTGCCTGTTCAACTAGACTTGCTGTAAGGGGCCCGCTGGCCCATATAGCCATCACAACCTGGCACTTAGCGGAGGTACGGGATCGGTGTCCTCTTGAAAATTTCTGCACTTGTTTCAACAATATTTCTGATATCTGCTGGTCGCATGTTGAACTGTCGTGGAGCACGAATGTTGACAGTTTTTTTTTTTATTTTTTGGCCCATGGTACCCCTGCTTTTTTCTACGTCTATTTTATGCTTTCTACTTCGTCTCTCATTTCATCACAATTTTACGGTATTGTGTAGATTTTGGACAAAGCCCTAAAATATCTTCCATGACTATATTATTAGGTAAGTACTTTGAGGTATTCCCAGAAATTCAAATGCTTTATTGGCTCTGATATCTCTCCTGCCTTGAACAGAGCTCAGAATAATACTGTAGACAGATTAACACAAGTTATTTCTCGTTTGGAATATTGTCTTCGTCCACTGTATTAGTTGTCTGGCATCCGTGTTCTCTAAGTGAGTTCTCTACAACCAAGTCTTTTCATGATTCTCTCGTTCTATCAGATGGTTCTGTGTTTTATATCCCGTGTTCCTTTTAAGTTCTTCGATCTTTCCATATCTCTGGAATCTGTCACCACTGTATTTCATGTTATTTTTCACTAGTCACCGGCCTTCTATTTTAACTTTATTATCTACCCCTTGTGTCTTATTGTTGCTATATTTGAACAGCTCCACGATTTCCTCTTCCATACCATTCAACTTCCTAATTACATTGAAATTAATAAAAAATCCTGACGTCAATATCATACATTTTTTTTTAAATATTCGGTCCGTATGCGCTGTCAACACCTTTTGGGTATGATAAATTAGACACATGTGCAACTCTTGGGTATCTTTATTGAGGAAACGTTTCGCCACACAGTGGCTTCATCAGTCCATACGTAGGAGAAACTTGAAGAACAGGAGGAGAAAGAGGTAATCAGTCCCTCAACCTTGAGTCGATGTGTTCAGTCCATCAATCTTGAATAGAATACGGCATGTGAGCAGAGAAGCAGCTTATAAACCGTATGGCAGGAGAGGTGCAGCAGTCATAGGCGGTGTCACATTTGTTCAATGTGGAAGTAGGTCGTGCCCAAGAATTAGGCAAGCGAAGAATTCCTAAGTATTAAGATCCCAAGAAGTTATAATTAACAAAAAGGCACAATACCGTGACTGGAACGATACACAAATAACCCGCACATAAAAGACAGAAGCTTACGACGACGTTTCGGTCCGACTTGGACCATTGACAAAGTCACACTAACAGAGGTGGAGCAGGACGGCTATATATAGGCAGGAAGAGGTGGAGGTAGTAGTAGTGGTAGTAGTAGTAGTAGTAGTAGTACAAGAAATGTATATAATACCGACAGGATGAAATGACACATGCACAACACCCGGGCATCCCCACCGTAGACGTTTCGCCATCCAGCCAGCCACTGGATGGCGAAACGTCCACAACAAAGACAACCAGACGCCGCACATGTGTCTAATTTCATCAGTAGATGTGGTAGAAGAAGAAGAGGTAGTAGTAGTGGTAGTGGTAGAAGTGGGAAATAAGGAAGACGAGCCAGTCAAATACAAAGGAAGGGGAGCAGTGTTGGGCCCCCTGCTGTTCACAATCTACATAAACGACATAGATGAGGGCATAAAGAGCGACATCGGCAAGTTTGCCGATGACACCAAAATAGGCCGTCGAATTCATTCTGACGAGGACATTCGAGCACTCCAGGAAGATTTGAATAGACTGATGCAGTGGTCGGAGAAGTGGCAGATGCAGTTTAATATAGACAAATGCAAGGTTCTAAATGTTGGACAGGACAATAACCATGCCACATATAAACTAAATAATGTAGATCTTAATATTACGGATTGCGAAAAAGATTTAGGAGTTCTGGTTAGCAGTAATCTGAAACCAAGACAACAGTGCATAAGTGTTCGCAATAAAGCTAATAGAATCCTTGGCTTCATATCAAGAAGCATAAATAATAGGAGTCCTCAGGTTGTTCTTCAACTCTATACATCCTTGGTTAGGCCTCATTTAGATTATGCTGCACAGTTTTGGTCACCGTATTACAGAATGGATATAAATTCTCTGGAAAATGTACAAAGGAGGATGACAAAGATGATCCCATGTATCAGAAACCTTCCCTATGAGGATAGACTAAGGGCCCTGAAACTGCACTCTCTAGAAAGACGTAGAATTAGGGGGGATATGATTGAGGTGTATAAATGGAAGACAGGAATAAATAAAGGGGATGTAAATAGTGTGCTGAAAATATCTAGCCTAGACAGGACTCGCAGCAATGGTTTTAAGTTGGAAAAATTCAGATTCAGGAAGGATATAGGAAAGTACTGGTTTGGTAATAGAGTTGTGGATGAGTGGAACAAACTCCCAAGTACCGTTATAGAGGCCAGAACGTTGTGTAGCTTTAAAAATAGGTTGGATAAATACATGAGTAGATGTGGGTGGGTGTGAGTTAGACCTGATAGCTTGTGCTAACAGGTCGGTTGCCGTGTTCCTCCCTTAAGTCAATGTGACCTGACCTGACTAGGTTGGGTGCATTGCCTTAAGCCGGTAGGAGACTTGGACCTGCCTCGCATGGGCCAGTAGGCCTTCTGCAGTGTTCCTTCGTTCTTATGTTCTTATGTTCTTAAGAGAGCTAGAAACCCACAGAGGGAGAGCAAGCGCACCGAGGTGCGTGAAAGGGGAAGTGGTGAAATAAAATAAAGAAGGAACAGAAACACGAGACAGGAGAGAGAAAGACAACCCAGAGGAGAAAAGGAGAGAGGAAAGGGGAAGAGGAAGAAGAAAAAGAAGAAGAAGAAGAAAAAATGAGGATTCAGGTTAAGTCACGGGTGTTCTGAAGTTTGGAGCATTTTACAATGTAGTGGGAGAGGAAGGCATCTACAGAGACGAAGCCAGGGCTAAGGTTCATACAAGGAAAGTTGTGTATAAGAGAGGATTTAACTAAACGGCGACTGTTCGAGTTGGAAGTAGGGAAGACAGTTTTAGCAGAAGACCAGTCAATAGGATGGCTATGATCTCTGACGTGACAGAAAAGAGCATTGTTAGTGTCGGCAAGCCTAACACTATTTTTGTGCTCCCTAAGTCTGTCAGAAAGAGATCGACCAGTTTCTCCAAAGTATTGAAGAGGACAGGAGGAGCAAGAAATAGAGTAGACACCAGGAACATCTGTAGAGGGAGGAGAGGTATGAACGAGATTAGTGCGAAGAGTGTTAGTCTGGCGGAAGGTAAGCTTGATGTCTAAGGGACGGAGAGAATTGTTGAGATTAGAAAGACCGGAAATGTAGGGAAGGCAGAGGATAGAAGAGTTCCCATGAGTAGAGAGTTTGGGAGAGAAGAAATTGCGTTTAGCACGTGAGAGGGCAGAGTCTATGAAATGGGAAGGGTAGCCAAGACGGGAGAACGAATTATAAAGAGTGGAAATTTCTGCTGGAAGGAACTGAGGATCACAGATGCGGAGGGCACGGAGAAAGAGGGAGATAAGAACACTATTCTTGACAGGGGAAGAATGATAGGAAAAGTAGTGAATGTACATGCCACTGTGCATAGGTTTACGGTAAACGGAAAAGGAAAAACCTGTATCTGAGCGGTGGACATGGACATCAAGGAAAGGAAGTAAGGAATTAGATTCCCATGTATTATATACATTTCTTGTACTACTACTACTACTACTACTACTACTACTACTACTACTACTACTACTACCACTACTACTACCTCCACCTCTTCCTGCCTATATATAGCCGTCCTGCTCCACCTCTGTTAGTGTGACTTTGTCAATGGTCCAAGTCGGACCGAAACGTCGTCGTAAGCTTCTGTCTTTTATGTGCGGGTTATTTGTGTATCCCAAGAAGTTGCAGTGTCTGACAGGTTTGTAGATGAATGGTTCAGAGAACCGACATGTTGATAAATTAGACACATGTGCAACTCTTTCTCCTCCTGTTCTTCAAGTTTCTCCTACGTATGGACTGATGAAGCCACTGTGTGGCGAAACGTTTCCTCAATAAAGATACCCAAGAGTTGCACATGTGTCTAATTTATCAACATGTCGGTTCTCTGAACCATTCATCTACAAACCTGTCAGACACTGCAACTTCTTGGGATCTTAATACTTAGGAATTCTTCGCTTGCCTAATTCTTGGGCACGACCTACTTCCACATTGAACAAATGTGACACCACCTATGACTGCTGCACCTCTCCTGCCATACGGTTTATAAGCTGCTTCTCTGCTCACATGCCGTATTCTATTCAAGATTGATGGACTGAACACATCGACTCAAGGTTGAGGGACTGATTACCTCTTTCTCCTCCTGTTCTTCAAGTTTCTCCTACGTATGGACTGATGAAGCCACTGTGTGGCGAAACGTTTCCTCAATAAAGATAACCAAGAGTTGCACATGTGTCTAATTTATCAACATGTCGGTTCTCTGAACCATTCATCTACAAACCTTTTGGGTATCATGTACGTCGTGATTCATGTCGCTCTCCAGGAGCTTGATAAAGCTCCTGGAGAGCGAAACGTTGCCACAATAAAATGTCACATTAGTTGCACATATGTCCTTTTACCTGACGCACTGTCGGTAATTCTACCAACATTAATACATAATAAACTTTATTTTGGCAACAAACGTTTGTAAGGGCGAAACGCTGTGTAAATATAGTTTCGCGTAACTTCCGTTTGCCTATTATATATAAAATGTCACCTCTGGTACTCCGGTCTTTCCAGTTTCTGTAGTCTGGCACGTCAACTTCTCATCTCATAAACTACTCTCCGTGTAAACCACTAAACTTTTGAACATGTCTGATCAAGTGTGAGCTGCACCTTCAACTTGCATACTACCGTTGTCCTGACATATAATGCCACTAATTTTCTAAGTTATTCTGTTTGTTTTAGATTTCTAAAGTTGCTTGTTGTGCGCCTCTGGTGATATGGTCGGTGTTATGCATACTCTTAAATCCTTTGCCTTTTTTCTGGCTACCAGCCTTTCTCATCCAGGATTGCAATCAGTGTCTGGTCATCTCTTCTTTTTCCCAATATTCTAAACTTTACACTTGCTAGAGTTAAATTTCAGTAACCAATTTTGTGACCGCTTCTACAGCCTGTCCAGCTCTCCCAGGAGTTCGTCCCTATCTACTTCCATTTATGTACGTCTTAGCATTTCTTTCATTAATTATAAATATACCTCTACTATCTCATTTATAAGGAAGTGTCCCAGTCCCAGTGTTCATCTTTGTTTCACTCCACTCCTCACTTTCCCTAATCATCACTGTTTCCTCAACGTATTCTTTAATCCATTATAGTAAATTTTCTCTTATCGACACCTCTTGCTTCAATTTATGAATTAATCTTTGGTGTGGTTGTGCTCAACGCCTTCCTGCAGCCTAGGAAAATACAATCCACCTATCCCTCTTCTGCTCTCCCCTGTTTTGTACCCGTGGAACTGTTAGATAAATGGACACAGATGCAACTAATGAAACATTTTATTATGGCAACGTTTCGCTCTCTAGGAGTTTTGTCAAGCCGTTGCATTTTGTGGGTAATTCTACCATTATTATTATCCGTGGGACTGCTGCCCACAGTCGGGGTCAAACATGATGGAGACACTTTGGATATAGTGATGGGTGGAAGAAATTCAAAATTAAGAAGTACTGTGCTGTTGTTACTCGTTACCTTTGTGTTGCTGGCACTATCATTATCTTTGAATTATTTGTCATTCTCGCTATCTTTCTTCTCTGTGTGATAATTGCATCAGTGTCCCGCTATATCAACATCCCACTGTACCAGTGTCCCACTGTACCAGTATCCCACTGTATCAGTGTTCTATTGTATCATACTCGCATAAGTATTATTTTTAAATTATATCACAATGCTTAAAGTAATACAAACCAAGTTTTTCTCTATTACATATTATTATAGTCATGGGAAACACCAAACCCGTAGGGATCATACATCACCTGGGAAATGGGAGATACACAGATACGAGTCAAGGAGGGAGAAGCAAGCTCCAATTTCTCGCATCAAGACACACGTCCGTCCCTTGAAGTATGATAAATAGAGTTGTGTTTCTGGAGTCCCATCTTCAGTTTAGGTTTAGTTAGTCATATAAGTTTTAAATGGTAATGGAATTAATGCTTCCTGGCCTCTTTGGCTTGCTCATAACTAGTGCCTCTCTGTATGTGTGTTAGTTACCATTTTGTCCTAGGCACATGTCGATTAGACACTAGGCCTGTTGTGTGTGTGTGTGTGTGTGTGTGTGTGTGTGTGTGTGTGTGTGTGTGTGTGTGTGTGTGTGTGTGTGTGTGTGTGTGATGTGTGATGTGTGTGTGTGATGTGTGTGTGATGTGTGTGTGATGTGTGTGTGATGTGTGTGTGATGTGTGTGTGATGTGTGTATGTGTGTGTGTGTGTGTGTGTGTGTGTGTGTGTGTGTGTGTGTGTGTGTGTGTGTGTGTGTGTGTGTGTGTGTGTGTGTGTGTGTGTGTGTGTGTGTGTGTGTGTGTGTGTGTGTGTGTGTGTGTGTGTGTACTCACCTATTTGTACTCACCTATTTGTGGTTGCAGGGGTCGAGTCCTAGCTCCTGGCCCCGCCTCTTCACCGGTTGCTACTAGGCCCTCTCTCTCCCCGCTCCATGAGCTTTATCAAACCTCGTCTTAAAACTGTGTATGGTTCCTGCCTCCACTACGTCATTTTCTAGGCTATTCCACTGCCTTACAACTCTATGACTGAAGAAATACTTCCTACTATCTCTCTGACTCATTTGTGTCTTCAACTTCCAATTGTGGCCTCTTGTTTCTGTGTCCCCTCCCTGGAACATCCTGTCTTTGTCCACCTTGTCTATTCCACGCAGTATTTTATATGTCGTTATCATGTCTCCCCGGACCCTCCTGTCCTCCAGTGTCGTCAGGCCGATTTCCCTTAATCTTTCTTCATAGGACATTCCCCCTAGCTCTGGAACTAACCTTGTCGCAAACCTTTGTACTTTCTCTAGTTTCTTGACGTGCTTTATCAAGTGCGAGTTCCAAACAGGTGCTGCATACTCCAGTATGGGCCTGACATACACGGTGTACAGTGTCTTGAATGATTCCTTACTAAGGTATCGGAATGCTGTTCTCAGGTTTGCCAGGCGCCCATATGCTGCAGCAGTTATCTGATTGATGTGTGCTTCCGGAGACATGCTCGGTGTTATACTCACCCCAAGATCTTTCTCCTTGAGTGAGGTTTGCAGTCTTTGGCTACCTAGCCTATACTCTGTCTGTGGTCTTCTGTGCCCTTCCCCTATCTTCATGACTTTGCATTTGGCAGGATTAAATTCGAGAAGCCATTTGCTGGACCAGGTGTCCAGTCTGTGTGTGTGTGTGTGTGTGTGTGTGTGTGTGTGTGTGTGTGTGTGTGTGTGTGTGTGTGTGTGTGTGTGTGTGTGTGTGTGTGTGTGGTGTGTGTGTGTGTGTGTGTGTGTTTGTGTGTGTGTGTGTGTGTGTGTGTGTGTGTGTGTGTGTGTGTGTGTGTGTGTGTGTGTGTGTGTGTGTGTGTGTGTGTGTGTGTGTGTGTGTGTGTGGTGTGTAAAGTAATTGTATTAAACATGTGTTTGATTGCAATTAAACCAATAAATAAAAAATCCTAACCCACCCTAATTTTTGACATTAACGGAACAATTATTTTTGGGGTGGATGTGATGGTTGGGGGACACAAGGGGACTCCCCGTACTCCTATCAGGCGGCCATTCACCTGGCTTCCACCGTGACGTCACAAGGGTAAACAAACCGGTGCATTGTGGGTCTCTGAATGCCCAGGAAGTTTGCCATTCGTCGCACCTGTCAACATGGCGATAATTACCGAGCAAGCGACCATTATGTATCGACTGATTTATCGATTTCCTTCTCTGCCCCACCCACATCCCACCCCTCACATCACTTTGTCCTTCACCTTACCTTCGTAAATTTATACACGCCAGGATTTTCAATGACATGTTCTCCGATAAAACCTAAAAAAGCTTACATTACAATAAAGGATCTGTTGATATTATATAAATGCTGATTTTTATATAAATGTTGATTTTACACTAATAATAAGTACACAATTAGAAAATCAGATATTTTCACTAATGCCTTTAAAAATATTTTGAATGTTAAAAATATAATTGTTATTAATTCCACCCCCCACCACCACCAAAAAAAAAAATGATGGCTTTCAAAAAAAAAAAAAAAATACTGTAAGAAATGCAATAAGTTTATTATGGTCGAATTTGAAAAAGTTTTGCACTAAGATTAGAACATAAATATAGCATTAGAACCGGACAAGTTTAATGTTTATTCATATGAGAAATTTCAACAACCCAGCTGATTTTGAAAAGGCCGAGCAGGTTGTATCAAGCATGTCCATGGTTAAGCGAAATATAATTGAATCAGGCTTCGTAAAAATAGAAGTGGCTTCAATATCAACATAAGTTCTGGGTTGTATAAACTTGATTAATACATAATGAATAAAATTTCTGAGGGTTTCAAACAATGCCTGACGTGGCTGCCAACGATACAATGATACCGGCAAACCGGACTCTTGTGTACAGCCATGTTCTGTACACAAGTGTCTTTTTTCATATATGCCTGATATGTCCCTCTTAAAACTTTTACACTCCAACGCTCAGTAAGCAGAGTCCCATGTGAGTTCACATATCAACTTCATAAGTCTTCTGTCGTCCTATTATTTTTATTATTCCTTGATAATGTGAGAAATCACGAAAACGCCTATTTCACTATTTTTTTATTGTGGTTATTTCGTATTTTCTGATATTATGTTTACTGTTAACTTTGTATATATATATATATATATATATATATATATATATATATATATATATATATATATATATATATATATATATATATATATATATATATATATATATATATTCACTTATTTATTTATTTATTTATGTACACACACACATATAGGTATATAAATATATATGCATGCACACAGTGTGTTTACCTCCTCTACATCGTTTACTCAGCTGTTTTCTGTCTTTCACGGCAGCGTTTATCCATTATAACATCATCCTTTTATGTTTATGTTTCATCATTTGTGGAATCCTGTGTGAAAAAGACCTTCTTACCGTCAAGGATTACGCAGACATCTCATGCTTGTGTTCCTCCCATTTTCTCTATCTGTCACTGGTTTGTACCAGGTTGGTAATACGGGCTTCATTATTTTTGAACACGTACTGATGATGAAATTTGACTTCCCGTGACTTAGAACTAGAAGGTAAACTTCAAGCAAGACACAAAAAAATATCACGATATTAAACTGTGTATATTTTGTACGTGATTGACAGCAGTAACTGCAAACCCTTTATGAAGTACAACTTTGCTGAAACAATGAGTGTGCACCACCTTCCTGAATGGCCTGCCCCATGCTATCTCTGACTATATCAACTTGCCTTGGATGGACCTGTCATTGCTCAGCAGAGCCTTCATCAGCGGCGAGACGTCGTGACCTTATTGTCAGCGACGTGTCGTCAGTGATGACCAGTGTTCTCAAGGCCCACCACTTGGCATATGTTCGTGGGCAGCTAGAAAAAATAAGATATATTATAAAACAGGCAGTCATCAGTAGCTTCACTCTGGCTGTATTATTCTCAAGGACATCAGTCCGGCAGCTGTCATTCATTCATATTAACACTGGCTCGCAATTGGAACATATTCTTACAAAAGACACTCGAGCTTTTTTCAGGTCAAAGGACAAAATGAAACTCTGGCTCGCAGATGGCTGCAGCTTCACTCTGCTCAACACAAATATATGTTGCCAAAATAATTCTAGGATAAAAATACTGCGATAAACCAGGCTTTAAAATAAGCGGCACTGCAGTAGATGCAACACTTTTCTATACCGTTCCTTCAAATATAAGGGGAATTTACAGACCTCCAGCAGTCCTCAAGATGGAATTCTACAGATTTCTAGAGGTAGTTCCCAGCTGGATTTTGGTGTTTATATTGGACTGTGTGCTGATGACACCAGTAACTTGACTGCTCAGGCGACTAATGGAAGACGAGAATGGAGAGAAGTTGAACAGAGCAGGAAATAAAAGAAAGAAGAAGGGAAAAAATGTAGAAGATAGGATATGGGAGAATATAAATGATATTAAAATAAGGTAACCAACGAGAAGAGAAGACGAAAGGAGGGAAAAACGAATGGAGGGGAAGATGAGGGAAGGGAAGGTAAGAAGAGGGTAAAGACGAGACGAGAGGAGAGAGAAGGGAGTGGAAGAAGAGGAAGATGATGAAGTGGACTCCATCAAAACCACTTGATACGAGTGGTTGATGACATGACACTTTAAGGCGATGAAAGAGGAATGGATAGAGAAGGAAGATGATGAGAAGGCGAAGTGAAGTGAAGTGAAGGAGGGAAGAAATAGGTAGAAGCCAGAGAGGGAAGAAAAGTCAGGGAAGTCAGGGAAGGAATATCTGAAAACATAAGGAAGTCAATTAGGAGAAAAGTCAGAGAGGGAAGATAAACGAGGAAAGGAAGGAGAGGGAAGCAAAGGCATAATGAAACATGTCAAGTACAACATGTCTATGGAGAAAGGACAAGATCAGTAGACTACAAAATGTTGCCACTGCTTAGACTAAAGCAAGGTTGTCTCTCTGGCAGAAGCTTGTATAGAGAAGATACTGACAGGAAAAACCGAGTGTGAAGAGACCTGGCCACAGATACCTCCGGGCTGTGGTTCGTACGTTGGACTACGTGCGGCCAGCAGTAACAGCCTGGCTGATCAAGCCCTGATCCACGGGAAGCCTGGTTAATGACTGGGCCGCGGGGGCGTTGACCCCCCGGACCACCCTCAAGGTAGACAAAAACACAACAGAACATTTTAAGTATCCAATCATTCAACCATTTAGAAACACGGGCTACAGGAAACAGCAAATCAATTTACTCTTAATAATAAGGTATATGAAATGTTGAGGCCACATCCATATCATCATCCTTTAGTATACATATACTAACCCTATAAACATTTGTATGGAAAGGTTATTTTGCTATCTCAGGTGGTAACAGTATCTTTCCTGCCCCATAGACTGTTAGTATTACATCCTAGATTACGCTGATATTTCTGATCATTTCAACTGAATTGATGATCAAG
>NC_091316.1:15337402-15379902 GCF_038502225.1 Cherax quadricarinatus
TGAGTACGTCAGGCCCATACTGGAGTATGCAGCACCAGTTTGGAACCTAGACCTGGTCAAGAACGTCAAGAAATTAGAGAAAGTGCAAAGGTTTGCAACAAGGCTAGTTCCGGAGCTGAGGGGAATGTCCTACGAAGAAAGGTTGAGGGAAATCGGACTGACGACACTGGAGGACAGGAAGGTCAGGGGAGACATGATAACGACAAACAAAATACTGCGTGGAATAGATAAGTGGACAGAGACAGGATATTCCAGAGAGGGGACACAGAGACAAGGAGTCACAATTGGAAGCTGAAGACTGAGACGAGTCACAGGGATATTAGGAAGTATTTCTTCAGTCATAGAGTCGTCAGAAAGTGGAATAGCCTAGCAAGTGATGTAGTGGAGGCAGGAACCATACATAGATTCAAGAGGAGGTATGACAAAGCTCAGGAAGCAGAGAGAGAACCTAGTAGCAATCCGTAAAGAAGTGGGGCCAGGAGCTGAGTCTCGACCCCTGCAACCACAATTAGGTGAGTACACACACACACACACACACACACACACACACACACACACACAGGCCTAGTGTCTAATCGACATGTGCCTAGGACAAAATGGTAATTAACTATCACACACACACACACCAAATTCACATCTTTCTAACATCACTAAAGTTAAACCCGAAAGGGTCATACACCGCCTAAGCAATGGGAGGCTGTTAGGTTTGATCCAAATAAGCGGAATACTGGCTCCAGTTCCTTGGAGAGAGAGAGAGAGAGAGAGAGAGAGAGAGAGAGAGAGAGAGAGAGAGAGAGGCAAATGTAGTCCCTGTTCACAAAAAGAAGAGCAGAGCAGAAATCAGCAACTACAGACCAGTGTCACTCCTTGAGGCAATAATCTCAAGACAAATGACAGAGTTTTTTGACTAACACTCACTACTTTGTGATCGTCAATATGGCTTCAGGAAAGGTTACTCTGCTGCTGATCTGTTGTTAAACCTCTCCACTAAGTGGCACTAGTCACTGGATGAATCCAAAGTCAGCTGTGTGGTAGCACTGGACATTGCTGGTGCTTTCGACAGGGTGTGGCACCAGGGCCTCTTAGCAAAACTTCAAGCACTGGGAATTGCAGGCTCTACGCTATGTCTCCTCAGTGATTACCTTCATGGTAGATCTCTAAGGGTAGTTCTAACGGAACAGAATCAGCAAGACATCCTATTGGGGCAAGTGTTCCACAAGGAAGCGTGCTGGGTCCATTGTTATGGAATGTCTACTTCAACGACCTCCTTCATCTCATCCCAGAATCACATGCATATGCAGACGACTGTACACTGACATTCACTTATCCAAGAGAAGAAATGCCAGCTGCTCTAAGCTACATCAATCCCCAGCCAAGAGCTATATCAGCTTGGGGAAATAGATGGCAAGTAACATTTGCACCTGAGAAAACGCAAATGATGATCGTCTCTAGGCACCATGATGGTAATGCTGGTGCAGTAGTAAGGATGAATGGGAGGGTGTTGGCACCTGGAGAAGAAGCTGATATCCTTGGGGTGAAATTTGACTCCAAACTGACAATGAAAAACCACGTTGTAAACCTTGCAAACAAGGCAGCCAGGAAGCTTACAGCACTTCGCCGTATCTCGCATCTGCTTGACAGTACGGGTTGCAAGATTTTGTACGAGGCACAAGTACGCTCACACCTTGAGTATGCTCCACTTTCTTGATTCGCCTGCCCCCCTTCTCATCTGCGACTGCTTGACAGAGTAGAGAACAGAGCAAGACGTCTCATCTCTCGCCTGGACCCATCCTGGATAGATCTGTCATTTCAGCAAAGCCTTCAACACTCGAGGGATGTGGGTGGCCTTCTGTTATGTACAAGGTCGATATTCTAAAAGTACCACACTTGGATCCACTTCGACGACAGCGTGAAACAAGTTTCTATACCACAAGACGGGCAGAAAGCAGCAACTTCACTCTGGCTGTACCCTTCTCCAGAACATCACTTTATCTGAGATCATTTATTCCCAGGATGACTCGAGAGTGGAACACATTCGTACAGCATTATGATGTCAACGAGATAAAGTCAGTTGATCAGATGAAAATGCTGGCCCACAGATGGCTCCAACTTCATCCTGTTCCCTACTTGTATGTTTCATAACAATAAAAAAGCTTTCAAATGAGCTGATGTAGGTAACAGCTCTTAGCTTACCAATAAAGTTAGGAATCCTTAACCTGTAAATAGCTTGTCAATAAATCTAGGGATCCTTAACCTTGTCAAACCCTGTGTAAAAAAGAGAGAGAGAGAGAGAGAGAGAGAGAGAGAGAGAGAGAGAGAGAGAGAGAGAGAGAGAGAGAGAGAGAGAGACAGAGAGAGAGAGAGAGAGAGAGAGAGAGAGAGAGAGAGAGAGAGAGAGAGAGAGAGAGAGAGAGAGAGAGAGAGAGAGAGAGAGAGACAGAGAGACAGAGAGAGAGAGAGAGAGAGAGAGAGAGAGAGAGAGAGAGAGAGAGAGAGAGAGAGAGAGAGAGAGAGAGAGAGAGAGAGAGAGAGAGAGAGAGAGGGGGGGGGGTAGGTAGGTAGGTAGGTAGGTAGGTGACTAACTCAGGTGAGATTCACCTGGGCAACATGTCACCCCAACGACATAACGACACCAACAAATGGAAGGTTTAGTGATCAACAAGTAAACAATGACACGAACAAATGAATAACAGCAAACAAAACAGGGAAAATTCCGGGAAAACAAACAAGGATGAGGAGTCAAAATGTGAACACAAAAGTCAGAGTAACTTTTTTCTTTTTAAGGAAATGCTGGAACATCGGAAACATTCTCACATTAAAAAAATTAAAATGTAAGATAAGGTATGTATGTTTCGTACAAGTACTTGTTTCATACTGATACTTGTTTCATACTAGTACTTGTTTCATACTAGTACTTGTTTCATACTGATACTTGTTTCATACTAGTACTTGTTTCATACTGATACTTGTTTCATACTAGTACTTGTTTCATACTGATACTTGTTTCATACTAGTAATTTGCTTTCCATACCTGGCAACCTTTGTTTCTAGCATTACTTGGTCCACACCGACAATTGTTTCCATACCGATACCTGCTCCACACCAGCAACCTTGCTCCATACCAGCACCTTGCTCCCATACCAGCAACCTTTGCTCACACCGGCAAATTTGTCTCCATAGCATCACCTTGGTTCCACACCGATACCTTGTCCACACCGATACTCGTCTCCACACCAGCAATTTCTTTCTTTCATACCAGCAACCTTGCTCCACATAGCAATTTCATTCCACACCGATACTTCTCCCACATTACAGCACTTGTCCACATAGCACCTTGTCTCCTACTGCACCTGCTCCATACCAGCACCTGTCTCCATACCGATACCTGTCTCCATACCTAGCAATTTGCTCCATATCCAGCAATTTGTCTCCATACCGATACCTGTCTCATACCAGCACCTTGCTCCACACCGATAACCTTTGCTCCATACCAGCAACCTTGCTCCACACCGGCACTTGTCCATAGCATTACCTTGTCTCCATACCGATACCTTGCTCCACACCGATATCTGCTCCATACCAGCAATTTGCTCCACACCAGCAATTTGTTTCCTACACCGGCACTTGCTCCACACCAGCACCCTGCTCACACCAGCATTTGCTCCACACCGATACCTGCTCCATGCCAGTGCCTTGCCTCCACACCGGCACCTGCTCACAGCATCACTTGCTCCCACACCGATACCTTGCTCCACACCGACACTTGTCACACTCCAGCACCTTGTTCCACACCAGCAACTTGCTCCACACCGATACTTGTCCACACCAGCAACCTTTGCTCCATACCAGCAATTTGCTCCATACCTGATACTTGCTCCACACTGGATACTTGCTCCACACTAGCACCTGCTCACACCAGCACCTTTGCTCCACACCGATACTTGCTCCACAACAGCACTTGCTCCATACCAGCACTATTCTCCACATCCGACACTGCTCCACACCAGCACCCTGCTCCATACTAGCACCTTGCTCCACACCAGTATTTGCTCCACACCGATACCTTTGCTCATACCAGCAACCTTTGCTCCACACTAACAATTTGCTCCATACCGATACTGCTCTCCACACCTGACATCTGTCACACTACCAGCAACTTTGCTCCATATTAGCAACCTTTTGCTCACAACGAGCACTTGTCACACCGACACTCTGCCTCATACTGATATCTTGCTCCATACACCAGCACCTGCTCTCCATAATAGCAATTTGCTCACACCGACACTTTGCTCATACCAGCACTTTGTCTACATTAGCACTGTCTCCACACTCCAGCACCTGCTCCACACCGACAACCTTTGTCCATACCGACATTTGTCCATACTTAGCACCTGCTCCATAATTAGCAATTTGCTCCATCACGAGCAATTTGCTCCATACCGATAACCTGCTTCCATACCTGACAATTTGTCTCCATACCTAGCAACTTTGCTACAATAGCACCTTGCTCCATACGAGCACTGCTCTACCACCGATACCTGTCTTTCCATAATAGTAACTTTGCTCACCACCGATACTTGTTTAACAACTAGCACTTGCTTTCCATACTAGCAATTTGTTTAATACATATTACTTGTCTCCATACCTGTTACTTGTTTCCATACCAGTAATTCCACACCAGCAATTTGCTCACATCTTTTTCCACACCTGGCACTGTTTAATACTATTACTTGCTCCATACTAGTACTTGTTTCCATACCAGTACCTTGCTCCATACTAGCCAATTTCATCAGCAACTTTGCTCCATACTATTACTCTTGTTCATCACTCAGTAATTTGTTTCCATACTATTACTTGTCTCATACTAGCACTGCTCAATACCTTAGCAACTGCTCATACCTAGCATCCTACACCAATACTGTCCTTTTATACTAGCAACTTGCTCCACACTAGCAATTTGTTTCCATACCAGCAACTGCTGTTTCCATACTAGCATTTGGCTTTCCATACTAGTATCTGTTTCATACTAGCAATTTGCTCCATACCAGCACCTTGCTTTCCATACTAGTATCTTGTCAAACCAGCACCAGCTCCATACCAGGAAGCTTCATATAGCATTTGTTTCACAACTTAGTAACTGCTCCATCACTAGCACTTGTCCCATACCAGTAAGCCTTTTCATAATAGTAAATGCTCATACAGCACCTTGTTTCCATACTAGCACTTATTATTAGTAACTGTTTCATACTAGTGTTTCATACTAGTACTTGTTTCATACTAGTACTTGTTTCATACTAGTACTTGTTTCATACTAGTACTTGTTTCATACTAGTACTTGTTTCATACTAGTACTTGTTTCATACTAGTACTTGTTTCATACTAGTACTTGTTTCATACTAGTAATTGTTTCATACTAGTAACTGTTTCATACTAGTACTTGTTTCAAACTAGTACTTGTTTCAAACTAGTACTTGTTTCAAACTAGTAATTGTTTTATTCTAGTACTATTTTCACATAAATACACAGAATTTAGCTTTATTTTCTTGAAAAGAATAAAGTTTATTCACTATTTTTTTTTAAATTCACTATTTACCTGAAAGTGTGCATCGTGTGCATCAGTAATCAGAATCTTGTTCAATTACTTGTAAAGCCTCAGATATGATACAATAATATTTGATAAGAGGACACCAGTGATTCTGTCATAACATCAGTCATGGTGTAACCAGTTCCTACTGAAACATTAAAATTAAATTGTCCTTAAAGAAGCGCGATATTATCAGACTTGCTGAATATGATACGTGGGTTAAAAGAAATATATATATACATGCAACACTCATGTTTAAGAATATATGACGGTAGATTTTTAGCAGCGAAGGCATGAACTTCAGACTGACTTTGAGACACTGTAAATATTTTGTATTTTGTAAATTAAAATTTTCCAAGGGTAAGGCGAAAAGTTCCTGTATGAATGTTTAGTTTACACATTAATTTACTTTTTTTTTTTTTTTTTTTACACAGGGTTTGACAAGGTTAAGGATCCCTAGCTTTATGGACAAGCTATTTACAGGTTAAGGATTCCTAACTTTATTGGCAAGCTAAGAGCTGTTACCTACATCAGCTCATTTGAAAGCATTTTTATTGTTATGAGACATACAAGTAGGGAACAGGATGAAGTTGGAGCCATCTGTGGGCCAGCATTTTCATCTGATCAACTGACTTTATCTCGTTGACATCATTATGCTGTACGAATGTGTTCCATAGTCGAGTCATCCTGGGTATGTATGATCTCAGATGGAATGATGTTCTGGAGAAGGGTACAGCCAGAGTGAAGTTGCTGCTTTCTGCCCGTCTTGTGGTATAAAAGCTTGTTTCACGCTGTCCTCGAAGTGGATCCAAGTGTGGTATTTTGACAATATTGGCCTTGTACATAACAGTAAGGCCACCCACATCCCTCCTATGTTGAAGGCTCTGCTGAAATGACAGATCTATCCAGGATGGGTCCAGGCGAGAGATGAGACGTCTTGCTCTGTTCTCTACTCTGTCAAGCAGTCGCAGATGAGAGGGGGGGCAGGCAAACCAAGAAAGTGGAGCATACTCAAGGTGTGAGCGTACTTGTGCCTCGTACAGGATCTTGCAACCCCTACTGTCAAGCAGATGCGAGATACGGCGAAGTGCTGTAAGCTTCCTGGCTGCCTTGTTTGCAAGATTTACAACATGGTTCTTCATGGTTAGTTTGGAGTCAAATTTCACCCCAAGGATATCAACTTCTTCTCCAGGTGCCAACACCCTCCCATTCATCCTTACTACTGCACCAGCATTACCATCATGGTGCCTAGAGACGATCATCATTTGCGTTTTCTCAGGTGCAAATGTTACTTGCCATCTATTTCCCCAAGCTGATATAGCTCTCAGCTGGTGATTGATGTAGCTTAGAGCAGCTGGCATTTCTTCTCTTGGATAAGTGAATGTCAGTGTACAGTCGTCTGCATATGTATGGGATTCTGGGATGAGATGAAGAAGGTCGTTGAAGTAGACATTCCATAACAATGGACCCAACACGCTTCCTTGTGGAACACTTGCCCCAATAGGATGTCTTGCTGATTCCGTTCCATTGAGAACTACACTTAGAGATCTACCATGAAGGTAATCACTGAGGAGACATAGCGTAGAGCCTGCAATTCCCAGTGCTTGAAGTTTTGCTAAGAGGCCCTGGTGCCACACCCGGTCGAAAGCGCCAGCAATGTCCAGTGCTACCACACAGCTGACTTTGGATTCATCCAGTGACTGGTGCCACTTAGTGGAGAGGTTTAACAACAGATCAGCAGCAGAGGAACCTTTCCTGAAGCCATATTGACGATCACAAAGTAGTGAGTGTTAGTCAAAAAACTCTGTCATTTGTCTTGAGATTATTGTCTCAAGGATCTTACCAGTGATTGACAGGAGTGACACTGGGCTTGTTAAGATCAGTTGTTCTGCCTCGGTTCCTTTCAAAGTCCAGGCCTATCTAAGGTATTTTATACTCACCCTGGAACGAGGCTCTCGACTCAGCAGTCTATTATCATCCAGGTACCTGCTGCCCATGTTCTTGGGAGACATGCCCATACGTCTCGCCCCGCCAGGAAATAGAGCCCACTTTAGTTGTGAGCCGAAGGCTCCCACTGAGCTACAGATCAAACACTAGCTATGAGCATTTGTCCTACCTCCTCATTTTGGAAATAACTTGACAGTAAAATTTATACCTGTAACTGTATTCTTTAATATTAAGCAACAAACACCTAAGTTTGAGAGCGAAGTTGGAACCAACTGTGGTCCAGAAATTTAATTTTGTCAGTTGCCGTGATTTTTCGAGTGAGTTTTACGAACAAGTTTTAAATGTGAGTAATGTACCTGATAAAGGTATAACAAGGGTAAAGCTGCCGATGGCTACCTATCTTGTGGTGAAAACTTGACCTTAAAGGTCTGCGTAGGAGTCATACAGCGCACAGGAGGCAAGCTGGTTCGATCCAAAGAACGAGAGGACACGTTGAATTCTAGGAATTTTTGTGAACTTGAATAAACTCCAACAGAGCGAAACGTTGTCTCGAGGTAAGCGTGTTTTGAAAAACGTAATTTTTTTCAGTTCAGGTCCATCACGTTGGCCAAGCGGAGCTTCCAGAGGCATCCTACTCTGTTTTATCCACAAGTTTGAAATTATAGCAAGAAACACCACCCCAATAAAGTGACATACTGGGGACAGGTTTTGAGCTTCCTTCTACTATGGAAATTTAACCAGAGGCCACCTGATCAACCAGGCTGTTACTGCCGATGGTGTGCTGGCCTACAAAGCCATCGCAACCTGGGAAATTCGAAATACCCTTCAGAAACTTGTATGGTTGCTTCTTGAAGACTCCTTTTTTGTTTTTCCACAAATCAATCTGACAGGTTAAGAGCTGTTATCCTACCTCAGGTCATTTCAAAGCCTCAGCCCTATCTGAGATACTCTACCATCCCCGAGGATGCGACCAGCACTAGTAACTAACACTCGGGTACCTACTTGCTGCTAGGTGAACAGAGACAGCAGGTGTAAGGAAACACGCCCAATGTTTCCAATCGTAATGGGAATCGAACCACGGACACTTATATTAAGTGTGTGAGGTGAGTGCGCTACCAACCGAACAAATGGACACCTTTCTTCATCCCCTCAAGATTTCTTATATATGCTGGAAGAATGAAATAACTGACTATGGATATTAGTGTACTTTCTCTAATTATGCCAATAACATCAGTTTGTTTTCCATCAGGTGTATTGTACAATTCCTCCCATATCTGTCATGCCATAAAGCTGTTATGGCCTCTTCTCAGGTATTTTATGATTACATTTTGCTCAGCATTTTTTTTTCATTCAGGACAATATATTCAAAGTTCTCTGAGGCACTCTCAGTTGTTTAATGATTTACTGATTGTAAAATGGTAGAATAATGATCTCCACATTTTATAGTTTAGATTTCTCTCATGCTTTGAAATAAGCTGTGAGCACAAAAACCTCTAGACAAGAGGCCAGAAACTTTTGAATATCGTTTTCATGTCTTTCTGTTTTTAAAGTTCTCATTATTCATCTTGACGTAGTGGTCTAGTAGTTTGGACAGGCAGGATCTTATTGCCTATGTTGATCTGGGTTGCAGAGTGCAATGCCTTCTCATTAAAGCAGCAATCTGCATTCGTAGTACCTTCTCAAAGACTTTTATGATGTGCGGTGTTAGTGTGAGTGGCCTGTAGATTTTTGCCTTTGTTTTGCTGTTTCCTTTGTAAAATATAAATAAATCTACAGTTTTCAGGTTTTAAAATTCTCACCTGAGCCTTAATTCACTTTCCAAAGTAGACCTACAACTTCTGTGGTATTTTACATTTCTTTATCAATACAGCATTAGAGAATTCAAACACCAGCGCATAATGCATGAGCACGATGTTAATTTATTTAAAAAAAAAAAAGTGGGAGAATTCGTGTTAATATCCGTTATGTCATCTATAGGATGGGCCGGTTTCATGGAAAATGTGCGAGTCTTCCACTCTCATGTTGACAGGAATTCTAAACATTGAATCATGCCATTCTTTAAAGATTTTGTTTATATCTTTATCGTGCTCAGTATGTGTTAGCATGGGAGGAATGCTTGAAAAGCTTATTTATTCAGATTTTGTACTATGTGAGAAAAAATCGTGTATTGTTTGGCATTCTTTGGACACCTTTTTTTTTTTTTTTTTTTTTTGCTCCTTTTGTATTTCCTCCAGGTGATATTGGTATTTTCGTGTCCTTTCTTATATATGTGTGTTTACGATTGATTTCCTTTGTGTGATTATTTCTTCTTATTCAGAGAATTGTGCATTCTTTATAAACTATATTTATTTTTATTCTTGCTCATGTAGACGTATTTTGTACACAATCTACACGCTTCTGTATTTAATACTGTATGAGTTACACGGGACTGGCACTCGTTTTGGATGATAGGGCTCTGGTGACTAAAGCTCTCGCTGGGTTCGATTCCCAGCCAAAGTAGAAACATTGGGCGTGTTTCTTTCCACCTCTTGTCTATGTTCCCCATCAGTAAAATGGGTACCTGGGTGTTAGTCGATTGGTGTGGATCGCATCTTGGGACACTGACCTAATTTGCCCGAAATGCTCAGCATAAAAGGGGCTTTCTATATAGTAGTATGTCATTGATGTCAGCTAGGCCTTTATACTATGTACATGTACTTGTAGTAAATAAAGATATTATTATTATTACTATTATTATGATGATGATGATGACGATGATAATAATAATAAGTGTAAATGATGCAGAAGACGCTCATGACAATTACGATGATATTAGGAAAGATTTAGTTAATTAATATCTTAGTTATTAGTTGCGGCAAGGTTTAATTTTAGGGTTTCAAGAGAAACACTAACTCGTTGTTACAAAAAACGCGATTTCTAATAAGCTTAGAGATCTCTAGTGAATACTAGAAAGGACTGCCCTTCTAGCATTCAGCCTGTTACTGGGTTTTCCTAACAAGTAGTCAGTATCCTGGTCCAATTATCCATTAGAATTCAATAAGATTCAGTAGTGCTTCAGGATTACAACTGGTAGGTTACTAACTAGAGAAATTAAAATTTATTGTTTATTAATAATAATGTCTAGAGGTATAAGATCAAAGTAAATAAAATTAATCAATTGAATATAATATAGGATACAAGTTCCTACACTTCTCTCGTGTACAGTATTATTGTGCTGAAGGCACATCACATGTATACGTCTTAAGTACCGTCTGGTACATTAACATTTAATAAGATATTACAAATATGTACAAGTAAGTTTGTGTGTATGTGTGTAAGTGCTCTAAGTAGTTCGCTATGTCTCAAGACTCGACTAAACTTAAACCAGTGACTGACAAAGTCCTCACATCAACTAACTTCTTGACCACCTGACAATCAGAACAGCTTGCTTGAACAGTAAAACGACTGATAAGCCGAATAGCAATATAGCAAGCAACTGCGACACAGAATCAGGATCAAGGAGATAATATAACGACACTAAGTAGGGACCATCAGCAGGTCCTCCACAAAAGTCACAAAACTCCCATACTACTGAATCTAAGTTCAGCATAAGAAAATCCCCGACTGTGACAGTACACAGATACCAGTACAAGTTAGGTCAGAAGCTACAGCTCAGGACCTGAGTTGCTCAGAGTGTCTATTCGACACACAACCTCAGTACAACGTTTAAAATCACTAAGTCTAGACAATGTTCTGTGAACAGTTCTACAGAACCAACAACAATAAAGCGACAGAGACGATCTTCCAACAAGGGCCAATAAGGGAGAGTTAGGCACGTCTTGTCAGGAATACGTCCAACCACCAAGAGAGTCCAGCCCAGACTGACTACTCCAGGCGAGGTGTGTACACCCCCCTCGATCATGTGATAGCTCCGTGGACAGTTGCTGCCCAGCAACACCGAGAAGCCAGCAGAGTAACGAGCCACGAGCGATAATTACAGTAGTTAGACAATCAAGACTTGAACTATGAGCACATAATAATAATATATGAATGTTACATCCTACCTAACAATATAACTAAGTCAAATAATAATATAAAGCAATATATTTACGATTTAGCTATTATCGCAAATATAAGCAATATAAAATTATATGAAAAGGTAATATACATTATATACATTGTGACCCATTCAGGGGTTGCAACACTTGTAGTTTGGCCCTTGTTTTGTTCTTATGATAATTTCTGTGGCACTATCCTGGCCACAAGATGCACCAACTATTAAATATTAAAGCAGTTCAGAAGAGATAAACTGAAATTTATTTAACGTGATTTGAAGGGAATAAATACTTTATAATATTTTACATATAAAATGGTCATATTTGACTTTCACTCTTCGTAGTCGTCGAATTATGAGGTAATTTTTTTGAACAATGTTGGAATTTAGCTATGCCGCTGAGGTATTTGGAAGTTATCTGAGCCATTCCAGGATACTGGGAATGAGTTCAGTAACTTTGATCAAAAGGCACTTAAACGGCCAACTGTTCCAATAATCTGGTCCTAGTGACCGTACACAACCACCGAATATCTGAACCTCACCGGAGTTATAAACGAAATAAAATCGAAAATTTCGAAGAAAAAAGAAAAATGGGAAAGAAAATACTACTGGCAACCACTTAAAGGTCCTTCTTCAGGGATACTTAATTATTCTTGATTATACTGCATTAACATCTCAGCTGCATTTGTAGGTACAGTGAAAAAATGTTCGGTTGATATTCTATGAATCTGACCAAAAATTAATTATTGTTTTATGAAACTAAGTGATACAGTTCACTTTCCTTCCCCTATCTAATGTACAAGACTCTGGGAAGGTGAGTTAGTATCTCGGTGTCTGTAATCACTACATAGTGGTAAATATGGCAGCCATCTTGGATACCATATTTATATTTAATCATACTACCAGCATCACTATCAGCAGGAGAGAGCAAAAGATGACTTCCTTTACCCAAAAACATGTTAACGAAACTCTGATCTACTTGTCTATTTAGTATTCTTGTATGATCGGCGATCACCGTGACAGCCATCTTGGATTTCTCAAATTCCTTAAGAGTGACAGGGACGCTTCCTGTATTATCAATCTAGACACCTCAGAGGTTCAGTATAAGCTAACAACAATTATGCCCCCCTCCCCCCCAAAAAAACAGGTTCATCCCTCTTAGCAACAGGCTAATTTTGCAAAAAGCAAAAATACGGAGTAAAGGTCTCATACGGTAAGCTATTCATTCCCAAAATAGTGCAAGAGAATCAATCACCTTTAATCCCTGGAGAAAGGTAGTGGTGGTGGTGGTGGTGGCAATGGTGGTGGTGGTTGTGGTGGTAGTGGCAATGGTGGTGATGGTTTGGTGGTGGTGGTGGTGGTGGTGGTGGTGGTGGTGGTGGTGGTGGTGATGGTGGTGGTGGTGATGGTGGTGGTGGTGGTGATGGTGGTGGTAGTGGCAATGGTGGTGGTGGTTGTGGTGATGCTGGTGGTGGTGGTAGTGGCAATGGTGGTGGTGGTTGTGGTGGTAGTGGCAATGGTGGTGGTGGTAGTGGCAATGGTGGTGGTGGTTGTGGTGGTAGTGGTGATGGTAATGGCAATGGTGGTGGTAGTGGTGGTGGTGGTGGTGGTGGTGGTGGTGGTGGTGGTGGTAATGGTAATGCTGGTGGTGGCGATGATGAGAGTAGTAATGCTGGAGGTGGTGACAACTGTGGTGTTGCTGGTGAAGGTAGGGGTGATAGTACACGTATGGTGGTGGTAGTAGTAGTAGTAGTAGTAGTAGTAGTAGTAGTAGTAGTAGTAGTGGTGGTGGTAGTAGTAGTAGTGGTAGTATTACATTTGGTGGCGGTAATGCTATTCGTATTGAATGGGAAGTTGGTGGTGGAGGAGCTGATGGTGGTGGTAACTGTGTTTTTGCTAGGTATTGGTGGTAGCGTTGTCAGTCACCTCAAACCAGAAGACGTTGGCAGGTGTGACAAAAGAGGAGGCATTAGGCAACAGAATAAGAAATCCGAGAACAGAACATAACGTAAGGTAACAACACAGCATCAAGCAAGAGAACAGCATATCAGGCAACAGATAAGCAAGGCGTCAGGCAAAAGAAAACATCGGGCAACTGAATATGACGTCGGTAAACAGAACATGGCGTCATGCAACAGTACATAACTTCAGGCAACAGAACACGCCATGCAACAAAGTATGATGTCGGCAACGGAAGTAAACGAGAAGCAACAGAACAAGATGCCTGGCAATAGAACAAGACGTTATGCAACAGATCAAGACGTCAGGCAATGGAACAAAACGTCAGGCAATATAACAAGAGGTCAAGAAAAGAAAAAAGAAATGACGTTAGGTAACAGAAGACGCCAGGGAAGTAACCATGACGTCAGGTAACTAAATATGACATCAGGCAACAGAACGAGATGTTTAGGTAAGAGAACAAGACGTCAGGCAACAGAACAAGACGTCAGGCAACAGAACAAGACATCAGGCAACAGAACAAGATATCAGGCAACAGAACAAGACGTCAGGCAACAGAACAAGACGTCAGGCAACAGAACAAGACGTCAGGAAACAGAACAAATGTGTGAAGATATTTTGCAAGGTAGTACCAGAGAAGAAACAGGAGACGAGAACAAGAAGAAAAACAGTAGCAGGAGGAGAGGAGAATAAAGAGAGAAGTAGAGTGCAGCAAGAAGAGTGGAAGAAGAGATGAAAGAAAGGAGAGGAGGACAGGAAAGAATGAAGAGGAGTGGAAGGAGAGAGGAGCAGAGGACAGGAGAGGAAGTAGAGTGGAAGAGAAGGACAAGAGGAGGATGGAGAGAAGGTAGACTAACAATAAGAGGAAGAAGTCAAAACAGAGAGTCTCAAGGACTCTGGGTCCCAGAACACCGCCCTGGGGCACGTTGTACAAACCTTTAATAATGTTGAGTGTAAGAATGTGAGACAGACATCTTAATGTTGCTGTTGCTCATCCCTCTCACCACCAGACCCACTCTACCCCTCTCACCACCAGACCCACTCTACCCCTCTCATCACCAGACCCACTCTACCCCTCTCACCACCAGACCCACTCTACCCCTCTCACCACCAGACCCACTCTACCCCTCTCACCACCAGACCCACTCTGCCCCTCTCACCACCAGACCCACTCTACCCCTCTCACCGCCAGACCCACTCTACCCCTCTCACCACCAGACCCACTCTGCCCCTCTCACCACCAGACCCACTCTACCCCTCTCACCACCAGACCCACTCTACCCCTCTCACCACCAGACCCACTCTACCCCTCTCACCACCAGACCCACTCTGCCCCTCTCATCACCAGACCCACTCTACCCCTCTCATCACCAGACCCACTCTACCCCTCTCACCACCAGACCCACTCTACCCCTCTCACCACCAGACCCACTCTACCCCTCTCACCACCAGACCCACTCTGCCCCTCTCACCACCAGACCCACTCTACCCCTCTCACCGCCAGACCCACTCTACCCCTCTCACCACCAGACCCACTCTGCCCTTCTCACCACCAGACCCACTCTACCCCTCTCACCACCAGACCCACTCTACCCCTCTCACCACCAGACCCACTCTACCCCTCTCACCACCAGACCCACTCTGCCCCTCTCACCACCAGACCCACTCTACCCCTCTCACCGCCAGACCCACTCTACCCCTCTCACCACCAGGCCTTCTCTACCCCTCTCACCACCAGCCCCACTCTACCTCTGGTTCACTCTCGCCCTCTCACCTCCAGATTTACACTTCCCTCCCACGCCCTGGCGGCCCACTCTTCCCCTCTCACTCCTTGGCCTACTCTTACTCTCCATTATATTCTTATTCCTCCAAACAGGTAAATATACCAGTCCCATTTTTCCCTCATATAGGAAATTTGGAGATACACTGCATAATAAAAATAGAAAATATATTTTACTAAGCTACAGAGTCAATGAAAGTTTGAGATCGATCTGAAGAATCATTCTTAAGGTATCGCACTGAAACGAATGCTAAGAGGAACAGAGAAGAAAAAATGCAGTGAAGACACCCTGATAAAGATATAAGAGAGGGAAAAGTTGCGCAAATAAAAGCTTATTTTTGTAATGTATTTTTTTTCTAAATCAGTCTATTGATGTCATCTACTTTCCAACAATACAGGGGGAAAAAAAACACAATTAGTAAGCTGAAAAGAACAAAGTGACGGGGATGAACACACACACACACACACACACACACACACACACACACACACACACACACACACACACACACACACACACACACACACACACACTATACACACTACACTATACACAACAGGCCAAATGTCTATCGACAAGCTCCTTTGACAACAACTAGTAACTACACACACATGGTAATAGTTATACATTGTTCAGGAACTGAAGACTCATCATACACCACTAAAAGAAAAAAAACACATAATCCTTCGTCTCCTCCTTCTCAAGCTTTGTCCTGGCCATGGTAAGTTAAACACACATACGAAGAGGAATATTTAGCTCAGTTCACACTATTTATACCATCTTTCATACTGTCCCTCCCCTCCCCTCCCCTCCCCTCCCCTGTCCCTTGAACTACCATGAGAACCTGAACCATCCCACAAGGAACAACTAATTTCCATGAAAGTGTAACTGTGTAGGTATAATAAATTTTCAAGAAAACTTTGAACTTCCTTAGAGTAAAAATATATTTCCACGAGAATCCAAACTTCGGCACAGGTAAGATACACCACCATGGTGCTGGGACAGGTAGTATAAATATTCCTGGAAGTTGGTATCTTCGCTAAGACACAATATCTTCAAATACTCTTAATCCTCAAGATAATGACACACAAACAAAAAAGCAAAGTTCAGCTTTATATCAGAAAAAAAAAACAATATTTTAATATATTTTTTGTGATGCTAACAAACTGCGTCCTCCCACAAATATATAATTAGTTATGCAAAAGTCCCGAACAAGCGTGTCATCCTTTGCAGACGACACTATGATCTATATGAGACTGTCACCTATTGAGGACACGGTTAACCTCCAAGAAGATATAAACCAAGTTTTCCAGTGGGCAACGGAAAACAATATGATGTTCAATGAAGACAAATTCCAACTACTCCGTTATGGAAAACTGGAGGAAATAATAACTAGGACTGAGTATACTACAGGCTCTGATCATACAATAGAGCGGAAAAATAATGTGAGGGACCTGGGAGTGTTGATGTCTGAGGATCTCACTTTCAAGGATCACAACAGTACCACGATCACAACTGCAAAGAAAATAATAGGATTGATAATGAGAACATTCAAAACAAGAGATGCCAATCCAATGATGATCCTTTTCAAATCACTTGTTCTCTCTAGGCTGGAATACTGCTGTACATTAACATATCCGTTCAAAGCGGGGGAAATTACAGATTTAGAGTGTACAGAGAACCTTAACTGCACATATAAGTTTTATCAAACACCTTAACTACTGGGAACGCTTGGAAGCACTTGACTTGTACTCGTTGGAACGCAGACGAGAGAGATATATCATAATCTACACTTGGAAAAATCCTAGAAGGAATGGTCCCGAATCTGTACACAGAAATCACTCCCTAGGAAAGTAAAAGACTGGGCAGGCGGTGCTAAAAGCCCCCGGTGAAAAGTAGAGGCGCCATGGTGCACTAAGAGAAAACACGATAAGTGTCCGGGGCCCAAGACTGCTCAACACCCTCCCACCATACATAAGGGGAATTAGGAACAGGCCCCTGGCTGCCTTCAAGAGGGAGCTGGACAGATTCTGAGAGTCGGTGCCGGATCAGCGGGCTGTGGTTCATACGTTGGACTATATGCAGCCAGCAGTAATAGCCTGGTTGATCAGTCCCTGATCCACCGGGAGGGCTGGTCGTGGACCTGGCCGCGGGGGCGTTGATCCCTGGAATACCCTCCTGGTAGGTAGGCAGGTAGGTAAGCGACAAAAGTTGCAAAACAGCCACAGGGGGAGTTGAATGATAAATCTAGGCCTTTCGTGTTGCAAACAACACATCATTAGAAGCTTTAAATAGTGCAGAAAAGAGAAGAAAGTCCGAGGAAATACACTCAGAGGAAGTCTTTGCTCGAAAAAGCAGACACACTTACTCTGATCGCATTTCCCTGGACTTCCTTCTCTTTTCCGCAATATTACAAGCTCCTAATGATATGCTGATTGCAACACGAAAGGCCTACAGCTATCATTCAACTCCTCCTGTTGATGTTTTATATACAATTAGTTATTAAAGATGCCGGTTATGCGACTGGAGAAAGAGAGAACGCCTGTTGTATCTTGGGTTACCCACTGTCGTCGCGTCCCAGTAGCTCCACAACTAAATTTAGTGTTTTTCTACACATTCTGCAATTCTACATGTATATAAATAATTCCTTTACTTGTAAATATGCAAGCATATGACCTATATATCATTCAATAAATATTAATATATATATATATATGCAATAAGATCACAGTAAACAGGTGATATCAGTCTTGGGCCCCGGACACTTATTGTGTTTTCTCTTAGTGTACCAGCGGACTCCCCCCTACTTTTCACTAGGGGTATGTTGCATCGCCTGCCAAGTCTTTTGCTTTCGTAGGGAGTGATTTCTGTGTGCAGATTAGGGACCGGTCCCTATATGTAAATGAAGTGTTAAGGCAGGGTGAGGTAGTCTCAGGTATATATTCATCAGTGTACTCGTATGGAAGAATCATCATACGAAGACCCAAGATCTCCATCTTACCTGCAAGATGACGTCAATCTTAAGAAAAGATCCCATCTCTAAACTAACAGTCTTACCTGTAAATAGAAGAAAATGCAAATTAATCCCTTAGACACTACTTTAAAATGTCGTAACTTTAAAATAAACACATAATTATCTAGTAAAGATTCTGCAAGTGTTCAATATTGAATGACAATAAACTACTAAACAGTAATCAGAAAAACAGGTGATTCTTTATTAAACCAATTTAGTTACAATGACAGAGAAACTGTTTCCAAATGTTTTCCTTGTGTAACTACAATACTGATAGAGACAATGGCAACATGCTAACAGCTGGTGTAAACACCTCCACTGCTTTTGTGTTTTTTTTTTCACAAATTGATCACATTTTCGAGGAAAAGTGATAGAAATTAGCAGTAGGTGGCTTGTAAATTATGAGAATCACATATGACTTGCACACCTGACTCAACCATATAATTAAACTTACGTACGTAACCGAGTCAAAACACGCTTGAAATTTCACTGAGGCCGCTCCAGAAACATCTATAATAATTATTTAAACTATGATCTAGGTGAAAAGGACGAAAGCATAGGGAAATAATTATAATATGCTCCAGTCAGAAGAGCTCCGTAAGTCATACACAGATGGACAGGAGCCAACCTGTTCTTAAATTAGGGCAGCCAGTTTCACATTAATTTCCCTTCCTGTACTTCTGCATGCTTGAAATTTATGGAAATCTAAATAGTTTTTATTCTCTCTTTGGTTAAATTAACCTGCATTACCCTATATTTCTGCATAATTACATGAACATACATCGGAACATACACAGAAATTTCGAGGACGGGCTGTAAGAGCACCTGCAAGCAGGTGACTATGACTCACGAAATCGTAATGACACGATTGCAAACAAACTATACATGGGTGGGGTTAGAACCCGCGATCAGAGTCTCAAAGCTTCAGACCGTTGCTTTAGCCACTGGACCAGCTAGCCACAATAAGATTCATCAAACTAGGTATATTTATACACCATAGGTCACAGTGGTGCCTATGCTAACCTTCCTATGGTGTATAAATCTACCTAGTTGGATGAATCTTATTGTGGCTAGCTGGCCCAGTGGCTAACGCGACGGTCTGAAGTTTTGAGACTCTGATCGCGGGTTCTAACCCCGCCCGTGGTATGTTTTTTTTTTTTTCAAGTGACTATGGGTGAGGCTTGTGTGCCCCATCTTCAAGCCATAATCATCTAATAGTGATAATTCCTGTTGAAAAAAAAGGAAGGAGGACAAAACACTTGCATCCTGTCAACCTCTGTAGAACTTGTTACTTGTTTGTTGGGTCTCGCATAAAGCATTTATATCATGAACCTTGACATATCTAAGGCCCCAACAAAGCTCCACGTCTTTGTACTGGGTGTGGTTACAGGATAACTACGTCTCTTTAACACATGGTTGAGAAGCCATAGTTAACAAAAGGTAGTTTGATTAGACACTGAACAGGAGCCTACGTAGGTTATCACAAGAACAGCGATGATTACGTGGAGCTCCGCAGTGAATACAAGAGGCTCCCTTTTGGTAAAGACAAATGGCAGACAACGAACAATAGGAAAAAAAGACAAGTGCTAGAGAGGAACTTTACTGAAGCGTTTCACCCACGGAACAGGCTTCTTCATCAATTAAAAATCCTGTTCTAAAGGTGAAACATCTCAATAATTTCCTCTCTGTAATTGTAATTTTTCGTTCCTCCACTTCCTTGGTAACTTGGCACAATGAAAGTCAATAGCAGTCACCACAAAGCTAAACCTACCCTCGCTATTTGGCCCCTCAGTATCACAAACCTCATTTTCATTACCTCCCATTCCCCAGGTACTCCGTGATTCTTACGAGTTTAACTCTTTCCAGTGAATATAATAATAACAATAATAATAATACACTTGATACTTAGTCCGAGATTCAAATGTTTGAGGCTCCAATGTGTAAGAACACACTGTTACCCACATATGTATAAGTGATCAATGTACTGCTCAGGTATAACACCACTGTGTTATCCACCTTTGTATAAGTGAACGTACAGTACTACCTGCTTACCTGTAGGTTACGTGTAGTTAAATAAGTAAAACGCTGAATCTGACATCAAATAGATATAGCTTTCTATTTCTGAAGAAAAATCAAATATTTTAAATTAATACTAAAATTGGAGGAGAAGAATGTGGCAAAACATTTAGGCTTTCTATTAGAAAATTACTTAACAGTATTTGACCATATTCGTTTCTCAAAATAAATTTCAGAACGGTATGCAAAAACTAATTCACCTTGAGTTCACTCCTAAAAAAAAAAACTGGGCCTTTGCCATTTGCTCTCAGAACCAGCGTTGTTTACTAGTTAAGTTACGATCTTCAATGCTTGGATAACGCTGTGTTCACTTGAACATTTGTGGGGAGCACTGTATTTACTTTGAACAGAAGCGGGTAATAATGAATTTACTTTGAGCATACGTGGTCAGCACTGTTCAGTGAAGATGAAGAAGAGTCATTATAAAGAAGATCGTGATATAATGTGATATAATGACCTTTAATGTGTCAAATGGTTATCATCACACCACCTCGTCACTGCTGCTCCTGTGTACACCAAAATGAAATTCCAGGTGACGTCCAGCTCAGACACGAGATTGGTGGAGTCAGTTTGCCAGCCATGTTTGTCTCGGTGGCTGAGTGCTGGAGGTGAGGTTGAGAATGGTAGGGTGGTGTTGAGGATAGTGGTGGAGGACGTGATGGTGGGGGGATGAGTGAGGATAGTGGTGGAGGACGTGATGGTGGGGGGATGGGTGAGGATAGTGGTGGAGGACGTGATGGTGGGGGGATGGGTGAGGATAGTGGTGGAGGACGTGATGGTGGGGGGATGGGTGAGGATAGTGGGAGGTGAGGAAGCGGTTAGAAAATACATTTCTTTTAAATTAACATTAGGTAAAGGAACATTCAGCACCTGAATACTTTCAGCAGGTACTAGAGCTTTCTAACGCAGGACTGAAGCTTCTTTTTTTTTTTTACTGAAGTTACGACATTCCAAAACGACTGGAGTTTCTTAATCTAATACATTTTTTCCTAGATGCGACCCATGATAGTGACCTTACTCACAAGTACCTTTTTTGTACTGTTAGATGGGAAAGGCTGCAAACATATAAGGAAACTAGTGTATATGTTTCTCAAATTCAGGGATTCGAACCCGGACCCTACGGTTGTGGGATGCCTTCACCAATGAACTACGTGGCATTCCGAAGGATTGTGATGGTGGGAGTGGTTGTGTAGTGGGGGCGTGGTTGGTGGGAGTGAGATTGGGGATGGGGAGGTAGGGGTAGTAACGGTGGTTGTGGTGATGTGGTGAAGGGTGAGAATAGTGAGGTTGGGGGGGGGTGGAAGGTGGTGTGGGTGAAGACGGTGGGGGTGATTAATGTGTGTGTGGGGGGGGGGGCAAGAAGATGGGGTGGTGAGTGATGGGGTGTGGAGGGGGATGAAGAACACCACAGACTCCTCCCAAGAGTCACCTTGCCCTGGCTAATACCCGGCCTGTCTTCCTTTTCCCTCGCGTGTATCCACACTCCTACCCGCTTGTGGGAGACGCCAGCGCCGCTTCTCAAATCTTACAATATGCCACAGGCTGAAAACACATGCGAAGAGAAAAACATACATAAGGAGGTGAGACCAACAACACCATAACACCAATACACAGCTTTAGAATTACGTATGAAAGGGCCCAAAATGCTAATCAAAATATTATGTAATAAAATATTCCTATTGGTAAAAAAAAAAATAGTTTAAAAGATGGGGTGGTAGGGGAAGTGGAATATTCAAATGGCTTCAGGAAGAAATCCAAATATTCTTCCTTGAAGCCTTTTTATCCACTTCTCCGAGGCTATGGGTCCCACAATTTACACCATTAATTATATTTTAAACTTTTCTCCATGACTCGCTGTAATAATTTAACATACCCTCACGACCTTATCTGTGAGGAATGTCTCTTTCTGTAATATATACTGAATACATATTGCTGAATGACTGATAATTTATATTTCCATAAAGTAAGTATACAATTGATAAAGTATTAAGTTATACAGAAGAGTATTCCCGCCTGTGTTTAGTCTCAAAACGGAGGACATGAACTCTAAAACAAAAATAACAGGTGAGCTAATATAAAGCTTTTGATTCTATTATTAGAGTCAGGGAAATACTGTATTAATTTAAGGAGAGTCATTCTGTCACTCACGTATACAGCAGATAAAACTCAGTCATTCTACTAATTACAAATATAACTCATAAAAGTAAGTCATTCTGTTAATTACGTATACAATAGATAAAACTAAGACATTCTATTAATTACACACTCAACAAATAAAACCAAGACATTCTACTAATTACATATTTAACAAATAAAACTAGGAAATTCTACTAATTACATATTCAACAAACAAAACAGGCAGGTCCACCAAACACACTAATCTTCTCAGTGTGTATGGTGAGCCTGTCTGTTGCTTGCCACCCAGAGAGAAGAATCTTGACACTCAAGTCACCTACACTGGTCCAGTAAATGTGGAGCTGGAGCTTTGACTCTATCCAAGCAAGCACAAAAACCACAAAGCTGGGAGTACAGCTCAAGGAGTACCAAACACTACGCAACAACACACAATACGAGTCACTTGCAACGTCCAACACATAGTACGCAATGCAAGCAACATTTACGATGCAACATAAGCACCATACGCAACATCAAACAATACCCAATACAAGCATAACCCAGCATACAATACGGGAAACAAGCAACAAACAATACGCAACGCAAGCATCATACAATATGCAACACAAACAACATACAATACGTAACACACGCAACATAAAATGCGTAACACAAGCAACATGCAATGCGTAACGCAAGCAAAACACAATGCGCAACACAAACAACATACGATGCACAACACACGCAACATACAATGCGTAACACAAGCAACATACAATAACACAAGCAACATACAATAACACAAGCAACACACAATACGCAACACAAGCAACATGTAACATTCAACATAAGCAACATGCAATACATAACACAAGAAACATTTAAAAAAAAGAGGGAGCAGCATTCTTGCTGTCAGACAGTAGCGCCATGTAAATACGGCTCTGACACAGTGTTATTAACACCTTGTATGACACATAGTGTAAGTAACACCTTGTATGAAACACAGTGTCAGCAACATCTTGTATGACACGTGGTGTTAGCAACACCTTGTATGACACACGGTGTCAGTAACCTCTTGTATGACACGTGGTGTTAGTATGAATCTTACACTCCTCTGGTTTATCTTCCTCCTCTTCTGGTCTCATTTTCTCTCCGCTTCCTAATTTTCTCTGTTGCATTCTTCGTTATCCTCGTTTTACTCCTTCCCCCTCCTCCACTTACTCCTCATCTTCATCATCCTCTTCCCCTTCTATCCTTTTTTTTTCTCCTCCGACTGCTCATTTTGATCACCTGGCCCCTTGCCCTATTCTTCTACCCCCTTCACTGTTCTTCTCCCTCCTATTCTTCCTCTCCTCCCTCCCCTTCCTACTGCTTCCACCACTATCATATGCGGTATTACCACCAGTACCACCATTACTGAAGTCACCAACATCCTAACTACCACAATCCTTGGTACTATCACCACCATCACTACTCAAACCACCATCACTAACCCCGCCCCTATCATCGGTAATAAAAATTACCATTATTGACAACCACTAAATACTACCACTACCATCATTACCCGAAAAAAATGCATCTGGAACTTTTCTGACCAGTACATGAACTTGTCTAAATCCTCTTAAAGTACAGTGGCATCTTTCTCTGAATCTATTATTCTGCATATTTTTGTGATATCGCTTATTTCCTTGTCAAGGTCATTAATGTAAATTATGAACAACAGTGCCTAAAACTTATTCTTGTGAGATGCCACTTGTGACTGATCACCACAGCCACCCACCAACCATAAGGGGAATTACCAATAAACCCCTGGCTGCCTTCAAGAGAGAGCTGGACAGATACCTAAAGACAGTGCCGGATCAGCCGGGCTGTGGTTCGTACGTTGGATTGTGTGCGGCCAGCAGTAACAGCCTGGTTGATCAGGCCCTGATCCACCGGGAGGCCTGATCATGGACCGGGCCGAGGGGGCGTTGATCCCCGGAATAACATCCAGGTAGACTCCAGGAAGACACTCAGATTTCACCCCATTTATGTAGACTTTCTGGTTCCTTTTCGTCAGCCATACCTCGATCAATGACGACTTTTTCCCCAGTACCATGAGCTGTCACTTTCTTTAACGATCTTTTGTGTTGTATTCCATCAAAACCTTTACTGAAATCCAAATAAACGACATCGTATTCTTTATCATGATCAACTGCAACAAATGCTTTACTGGAGAAAGTAAATTACTCAGGCAAGAACAACCCATCGTGAATCTATGTTGAGTAATCATGACTCAAATTATGCTAATCAAGGTGGCGTCTTATTTACATAAGCTGTAATTGACTAATAATTTGGCTACAATTGAGGTCAGGCTTAATGGGCGGTACTTTGATGGTAATGATCTATCCCCTGCTTTAAAAATAGGAATTACATTAGCCATCATTTGTATCTCAGACACAACACTTGTTTGGAGAGATATCTTAAAAAGGATAATCAATGGTTCACAAAGTTCCATCTTGGACTCTTTAAGAATCCTTAAAAAAATTTCTTCTTGTCCTGGGGATTTATTTTGTTTTAAATGGTTAACCTGTGATTACCATATCACTAGTGACTAATATTTAATAAATTATTTTCCTCAGTCCTACTATAATAATTAATTACTGGGATATAGTGTGTGTCTGAATGAAGACCAATAAGAAATAATTGTTAAAAATAGAGCACGTGTCTTTCTCGTTGTCAGAAGCTGTCTCAAGTCAGTCTTAAGTGGACCTAACTTTTCTTTAACCTTTGCTCTATATACCTGGAAGAAAAACTTTTCGAATTAGTTTGCAAATCCTTAGCAAATTTAATTTCAGTCTCGTTTAACTTTTCTGGTTCCCCTTTTTGATATCCTTTTTAATATGAATGTACTGATTCATGAGAAGACTCTCACCTCTTTTGATAGGTATATAAACTCCTTTCTTCTCTCCTTATAGACGTTTGAGCCTCTTCTTCATCCATTTCATATCATTTCTATTCGATATTATTTCTCTCTAGTGAATCAATGTTTTTTTTTCGGAAGCGTGTATTGAAAGTTCTCTTCGTTACCCCAGCTTACATATGACAGGTGTTCTTTAAGCCTACTTTAATCTGCGAAACGAAAATCTGGGACCCTTAATAAATTATCTTTACTTACATATTTCCAATCAATGTTAAAAGTCACTGATTTGTGGTCGCTCTTGCCGAGCTCGTCTGTAATCTCAAGATTATTAACAAGAGTTTCCTTGTTAGCCAAAACTAAATCAAGTTATTTTTCCCTCGTTGGTTCCGTCACAAACTGATTTAAAAAACAGTCTTGAACTACCACTAAGAAGTCGTTGACTCTAGATTCCTAGTCATGGAATTCCAGTCAATTTGACTGAAGTTAAAATCTCCTAGAATTAGTCCCCCCAAGTTTGGGAGACGGTATATCACGCCTAAAATCATTTTTTTCATATCCCTCTGAAAATTCTACCCAGATAGATGATTCTGTTCGTGTTCCTTCAGTCTTTATACCAGTTTTAATGCAGCAATTTCAAGTTTTATCGAACATACAGTACCGCCCCACCACTCTTCACGTTATTTTATATGAACATAGAACAAGTTAAAACCCTGAATGTGGCATTCGACAGGCACGTCCTGACTCTTTAAATTAAACTATAGTAGTAGTAGTAGACCCCTGGCTGTCTTCAAGAAGGCACTGGACAGGCACCTAAAGTCAGTACCTGACCAGCCGGGCTGTGGTTCGTACGTCTGTTTGCATGCGACCAGCAGTAACAGCCTGGTTGATCACACCCTGATCCCCCACGAGGTATGGTCTCAGACTGAGCCGCGGGGGCGTTGACCCCCGAAACCCTCTCCAGGTATACACCAGGTCTTTTCACCGTCATCCCTGTCCCGAATCAAAGCAAAGTTATTAGTACTAGGTTTCCAGATCTCCACCCTTCCTCTTGGTCTCCAGTTTCGTTGCTTTTCTCCCAACCACTCTTCAACTTTCGTTGTTTTCAGGATTCACCCCAAGAGGATTACTGGAAATTTCGTTTTTCTCCCAGTCAGTCGCCGCATCTTTCTCCTAGCTTCTTTCAACTCGTCCTTCACTTGCTGGTACAGCTGCTCCAATGAAGGCATCGTTGGTTCCGTTCACCTCACATGATACAGTCAGATTACTTCTGATACAGTTCATACCCCTTATTTAAACAGTGAAGCTGCTAGAGGGACTGTGCAGGACTCAGAGTAAACTGATCAAAATTCCCCAGTGAAACGTAGGGAATCAATAAGCACAAAAATAAATAACTCATTGTTTATGCTGGACTGCCTACAGTGAACACCAACAGCCTCAATGATCAAGTTTTCAAAAGAGAGCATCAGGGACAATGATGCCTGAAACTATTGCCCAGTAAACTTTACGTGAGGTGCTTGTACTATCACTACAAGTGATTTCAGTACCTCGTTATTACAACTATTAACATTACTACCTCCACTACTAACACTACCTCCATTACTAACACTACCGTCTCCACAACTAACACCACCATATTCACTATTAACACCTCCACTGCCACAGGTCACCGGGCCTGGTGGCCCGGTGTGTGAAGCTCCCTCTTCACACATGGAGGGTCCGGGTTCGATTCCTGGCGGGTGGAAACTTTTCGACGCATTTCCTTACACCCGTTGTCCTGTTCACCTAGCAGCAAATAGGTACCCGGATGTTAGTCGACTGGTGTGGGTCGCATCCTGGGGGACAAGATTAAGGACCCCAATGGAAATAAGTTAGAGTCCTCGATGACGCACTGACTTTCTTGGGTTATCCTGGGTGGCTAACCCTCCAGGGTTAAAAATCCGAACAAAATCTTATCTTATCTCACTACCATCTCCACTAACACCACCTCTGTTATCAACATCCCCACCACAACTACCAAGATCCCCACCACCACTACCAACATTCCTACCACCACCAATGCGCACGACAATGGCAACTATTATCAAGACATCTATTATCAACAGAACTGCCTGGGTTTTGATGACCAGGTTCCTCAACACTTGTCCTAGCATCACCCATTATGATAACTGTTATCACTCTCCCCTCGCACTACAGCTTTTACTACAGTCACACACTACTGTCAAGACAAGTGTGTCACAAGTGTGTTATCATCACAAACTGTCAATACAAGTGTTATCATCACACACTATTGCCAACACAAGTGTGTTATCACACACACTGTCAACACAAGTGTGTTTTCACACATGAGTGCCTATACAAGTAACTGTTAACACCATCCCACTACTGTACACACGTGTTATCACCATCACCACTACTGTCAACATGTGTGTTACCATCACCATCACACACCACTGTCAACACAAGTGTGCTATCACCACCACCACCACACACTACTGTCAACACAAGTGTGCTATCACCACCACCACACACTACTGTCAACACAAGTGTGCTATCACCACCACCACCACACACTACTATCAACACAAGTGTGCTATCACCACCACCACACACTACTATCAACACAAGTGTGCTATCACCACCACCACCACACACTAATGTCAACACAAGTATGCTATCACCACCACCACCACACACTAATGTCAACACAAGTATGCTATCACCACCACCACCACACACTAATGTCAACACAAGTGTGCTATCACCACCACCACCACACACTACTGTCAACACAAGTATGCTATCACCACCACCACCACACACTAATGTCAACACAAGTGTGCTATCACCACCACCACCACACACTAATGTCAACACAAGTATGCTATCACCACCACCACCACACACTAATGTCAACACAAGTATGCTATCACCACCACCACCACACACTAATGTCAACACAAGTATGCTATCACCACCACCACCACACACTACTGTCAACACAAGTGTGCTATCACCACCACCACCACACACTAATGTCAACACAAGTGTGCTATCACCACCACCACCACACACTACTGTCAACACAAGTATGCTATCACCACCACCACCACACACTAATGTCAACACAAGTATGCTATCACCACCACCACCACACACTAATATCAACACAAGTATGCTATCACCACCACCACCACACACTACTGTCAACACAAGTGTGCTATCACCACTACCACCACACACTAATGTCAACAAAAGTCTGCTATCACCACCACCACCACACACTACTGTCAACACAAGTATGCTATCACCACCACCACCACACACTACTGTCAACACAAGTGTGCTATCACCAACACCATCACACACTACTGTCAACACAAGTATGCTATCACCACCACCACACACTACTGTCAACACAAGTATGCTATCACCACCACCACCACACACTACTGTCAACACAAGTGTGCTATCACCAACACCATCACACACTACTGTCAACACAAGTATGCTATCACCACCACCACCACACACTACTGTCAACACAAGTGTGCTATCACCAACACCACCACACACTACTGTCAACACAAGTATGCTATCACCACCACCACCACACACTACTGTCAACACAAGTGTGCTATCACCACCACCACCACACACTACTGTCAACACAAATGTCCTATCACCACCACCACCACACACTACTGTCAACACAAGTGTGCTATCACCACCACCACACACTACTCTCAACACAAGTGTGCTATCACCACCACCACCACACTACTGTCAACACAAGTGTGCTATCACCACCACAACCACAAACTACTGTCAACACAAGTGTGCTATCACCACCACCACACACTACTGTCAACACAAGTGTGCTATCACCACCACCACCACCACAAACTGTCAACACAAGTGTGCTATCACCACCATCACCACAAACTACTGTCAACACAAGTGTGCTATCACCACCACCACACACTACTATCAACACAAGTGTGCTATCACCACCACCACACACTACTGTCAACACAAGTGTGCTATCACCACCACCACACACTACTGTCAACAGAAGTACCTGTGATCACCATCACACTGCTCTCAACACAAGTATTATCACCATCACACTGCTCTCAACACAAGTGTTATCACCATCACACTGCTCTCAACACAAGTGTTATCACCATCACACTGCTCTCGACACAAGTGTTATCACCATCACACTGCTCTCAACACAAGTGTTATCACCATCACACTGCTCTCAACACAAGCGTTATCACCATCACACTGCTCTCAACACAAGTGTTATCACCATCACACTGCTCTCAACACAAGTGTTATCACCATCACACTGCTCTCAACACAAGTGTTATCACCATCACACTGCTCTCAACACAAGTGTTATCACCATCACACTGCTCTCAACACAAGTGTTATCACCATCACACTACTGTCAACACATGTATGTTATCATTCCATTACTATTATAACTACAATCCTTTCATTGTCAACTTCTTCACCGCCATATTTAGTGAATTAAAAGAAAAAACGGCCTCGGAGGTGCATGGAAAAGGTTGGAATTTTTCATTGTTAAATTATGTGTTTAATGTTTTGCTAAAAGTTGTAGACGGCAAGATATGAACCAATCACTTACTGAGCTTATGATACGGTAGGAGTTTATAACTCAGCCTATGATAGCGTGTTGTCATCTAATGATGGCTTTTAGGCATCATTTTCAATTATATAACTGCGCAGTCGACTGGTAAGGGGGAAGGAGGTTAGTTTTAATGGTGTTCATTGCAGCCTCGTGTACTCAGTTGCTGACAGTAATATTACCAGTCTATTTTATTATTTATGAAAAGCAGCAAGTACGGTACTTAAGGCCTGATGTTTACGTTAATAAAGGTACGAATTAAAAATAATAAACTAATTCAAAATGTCAACGAAATTCAAACTGAGATACACTAACATTTAAATAATAAATAAGGCATTGATATTTCTAACAAGATATGTATTCGATAATAACTCTTTACTTCATGTTAATTTAAATGTATTTTACTGACTATAATGGTACTTATTGTGATATAAGTAAACAGGTGAGAGGACTGCAGAAGGTTGTTTGTATTCCAGGATGGCCGGAGCAAACTAGCCTGTTCTTAGAATAGGGGCTGACACAGGTTTCACACTACGCAGCAAAACTGCGCGCTTATATTTAAAATAAGTATTTATGTATAAAATTTACAAATCATACATGAGAAACTAATAGGTTAGGTAAGTTCATCAGGAAACAGGACATGTTTCCTGGGACGCAGTTGGAGCTGTTGGTCATCTGACCGAGGCCTTCTGATGGCTTACCGGTCCACCTCTTTAAGAACATAAAAACATAACAAAGAAGGAACACTGCAACAGGCCTACTGGCCTATGCGAGGCAGGTCCAACTCTCCCACCGGCTTAAGCCGGTGGAAGAATGGTGGGTGACTGACCTAGTCAAGTTAGTCACGTCACATAAAAAAGGAACACGGCATCCGACCTAGTAGCACAAGGTCGGATGCCGTGCTCCTCCTTTAAGAACATAAAAACATAAGAAAGAAGGAACACTGCAACAGGCCTACTGACCCATGTGGAGCACTTCCATGTCCCCCCCCCCCCGGATAAGACCAATGACCCACCCCCCGGATTATCCCAATGACCCACCCAGTCTGGTCATCCCCACTCAAGGATGAAGCACTGTACCAGACCCAGCAGCACAAGCTACTCAGGTCCAACTCACACCCACCCACACCCACTCATGTATTTATCTAACCTATTTTTAAAACTACACAACGTTTTAGCCTCAATAACTGTACTCGGGAGCTTGTTCCACTCATCCACAACTCTATTACCAAACCAGTGCTTTCCTATATCCTTCCTGAATCTGAATTTTTCCAACTTGAAACCACTGCTGCGAGTCCTGTCTTGGCTGGAAATTTTCAGCACACTATTTACATCCCCTTTATTTATTCCTGTTTTCCATTTATACACCTCGATCATATACCCCCTAATTCTACGCCTTTCGAGAGAGTGCAGATTCAGGGTCTTCAGTCTATCCTCATAGGGAAGATTTCTGATACATGGGATCATCTTTGTCATCCTCCTTTGTACGTTTTCCAGAGCATTTATATCCATTCTGTAATACGGTGACCAGAACTGAGCAGCATAGTCTAAATGAGGCCTAACCAAGGATATATAGAGTTGAAGAACAACCTGAGGACTTCTATTATTTATACTTCTAGATATGAAGCCAAGAATTCTGTTAGCTTTATTGCGAACACTAATGCACTGTTGTCTTGGTTTTAGGTTACTGCTAACCAGAACTCCTAAATCCTTTTCGCAATCGGTAGTTTTAAGATCTACATTATTTAGTTATATGTGGCATGGTTATTTAACTGTCCAACATTTAGAACTTTGCATTTGTCAACATTAAACTGCATCTGCCACTTCTCCGACCATTGCGTCAGTCTAATCAAATCATCCTGGAGTGCTCTAATGTCCTCATTAGAATGAATTGGACGGCCTATTTTGGTGTCATCAGCAAATTTGCTTATGTCGCTATTTATTCCCTCATTTATGTCGTTTATGTAAATTGTGAACAACAACGGACCCAACACTGACCCCTGTGGAACACCGCTTGTGACGTGCCCCCATTCTGATTTCTCCCCATTAATGCAAACTCTCTGCTGCCTATCTGTCAATCATGTTTCTACCAGGAAAAAATTTCTCCTCCTATTCCGTGTGCCTTAAGTTTTCTCAGAACCCTCTGATGTGGAACTCTATCGAAAGCCTTACTGAAGTCCATATACACAATGTCATTCAGTACCATGATCTACCTCCTCAAAAACCTTAGTGAAGAAAGTTAGTAAATTCGTAAGACAGGAACGCCCCTTTGTAAAACCGTGCTGAGATTCATTAATCAATTTATGCCTTTCAAGATGGCTACGAATTGCTTCGGCAATTATTGATTCCATAAATTTACCGACTATGGAGGTAAGGCTTACTGGTTTATAGTTCGAAGCTAAGGACCTGTCACCTGCCTTGTAAATAGGTATCATATTTGCCATTTTTCACTTGTCTGGCACTATGCCAGTTTGTAGTGATATATTGAAAAGATTAGCCAAAGGTATGCTAAGTTCCTCTTTACATTCCTTAAAAAATATGGTTAACCTTACAGAAACTTCTATAATTTTTAGTGAAATATGTACAATTTATTTAAGCTAAATATTTTTGAAAGGAAAAGCTATTTTGACATAATTCATGTAATAAGGAAACATTCATACACCAAACCCCTGATATCACTATCATGTAATATAATACTGTAAACTAATATATTATGATAGCATACAATAATTTCGAGAAGTATATGTACAAAATTACCTCAGGTTACAGCAGCATCCCCCAACATTTCTCTCTCGGTGGGCGACAATAGATGGTCCAATACATGATGAGGGCCACATCTTGCAACACAAGGTAAATCAACGTATTAATTAAGATGATCAACTTTTTACTAACTTTAAGATATATTATCCCCATTAACTTTAAGAATTAATCAATATCAGTTCATCTCTTCTCAAGAAATCGTTCATTTTAATATTAAATCATCATAATTACCAATGCGTAGCGATTAACGTGAAAGTGTAGCACAGCTGACATTGACCTTTTCACTCGTATTTTATTACACCGAACGAATAATAAGATTTAATATCAATAAAGCAAATTCTCATGTGAAAATACAATTCACAGATATAACAATGTGGAATAAATCACAAATAAAACAATGTGCAATATAATATAAAGCTTTATTGACGTTCAATCATATATGAATTAATATTATTAACAGATAAGCATAACACACTTAAAGCTTCTTCACTTAATCTTAATGTGATATCTGAGACTGCAGTTTACCCTGAAAATGGTATTCGGTAGGCACGTCCTCACTCTTAAAGTAAACTATGTCACAGTCATGACAAATACATCAATTACCAGCACATGCAATTATTCTCAACCCGTCCATCTTGTTCTAGTGTTACGACTATTTGTGTAACACGTATTGAGAAACAGTTCCTTCTCACAATTCACACTCACTCCATTATCTCTGCTGCTGTCCGTATCACCTAATGCGCCTGAATTTCCAATATTAACCAATAATCCGACCTCATTCTGCCTACATCAGGTAGAGACTGAGGTGCATAGGTTCGAATCCTCTTCTTGGCCGATATAATATATATATGTATAAACTCATAAGTCACACTGAACCACTGTCATTGTATAAATAGAAGAATGAACGGGGAATCGTTCCGTGGTCCGGGCATTAGCAGGCTCAACGAAGTACCACTGAGCCACGAAGCTTGCAACAGGAAGATTTTAAAAACAACATTTTTGGGGCTTCTGAGCTATGAGAAGATAGAAAGATCACAGTTGATGCCGCTGAAACGAACATGTCACAAAAGTGCTGTTTGTAAAATCTTATTATAAGCATTAAAGCTCAGTGGCATTGCCTTGAACCTGCTAATACCAGGATCACGGTTCGAGTCCCTATCCATTCTATTTATTCACTGGCAGTCGTTCGTTATGACTTACATACATATATACAAATACACACACACACACACACACACACACACACACACACACACACACACACACACACAATATATACATATATATATATATATATATATATATATATATATATATATATATATATATATATATATATATATATATAAAGCACTTAGTTAAAGAAATAACGTTAAGTTAAGGAAGGTTAGGTGAGGTTTCTAAGTTGGGTTTGGGTTTGGTCCAAAAATAATTTTGTTTATATTATTATTAATAAAAAAAATATTAATATATATATATATATATATATATATATATATATATATATATATATATATATATATATATATATATATATATATATATATATATATATAAAGCACTTAGTTAAAGAAATAACGTTAAGGAAGGTTAGGTGAGGTTTCTAAGTTGGGTTTGGGTTTGGTCCAAAAATAATTTTGTTTATATTATTATTAATAAAAAAATATCAATATATATATATATATATATATATATATATATATATATATATATATATATATATATATATATTTATATATATATATATATATATATATATATATATATATATATATATATATATATATATATATATATATATATATATATATATATATGGGGGGGGAAAGTCCGTTTTTTAAGTGAGTTCAACCTATTCAGCTTACTAAAAAATACATTGATGGTACAGTTTCATATCACCTGCTTGCAGTTTGTCTATGGACAGCTTGCAGGGTAATTCCATCAGGACACTTATGGTTGCTGTCGAATCTGCATAGTTGGGGGAGCTCCCATATTGCTGGGCATCATCTGTTGAAAGGTTCCTCTTGATGAAGTTATTAACCTCTTCATGTGCTGCAATGTTCTCTATGGATCTACGGCAAACGAGACCATGGTACCCGAATAAGTCTGCCGATTCACTGCCGCACATACACCTGTGTTCGTCGAGGATAATGGCGGCAAGACGAAGATCAACAAAAATTCAGAAGGTCTGCGGGTCGAGGCATGTGCCAAGGGAGGAATTTAAGACAATCAACAGGAAATCCCCCGCATGCGGAGCTTTCACTGCTAGGAGGCGAGCTGTCCTTCCCCGACACACTCAGAAACACTGTCGAGCCTATACATTCTCCACCATTGTGCCACCCCATTGTGACTTTTTATTTGTTGAGGGGAAAGCAGGTCTGGTTGCAGAGCCCGTTAGATTATAACTGAGTCTGGCTCAGTCAATGAGTTAAACTTGTGTGTTTAATTCACGACAAAGAGTGATAAAGGCTCGAGCCTCCATCTGTTTAGTGTGGAATAGACTCTAACTCTAGTTGTAATCGCCTAGGTAGCACAGCACTATGTGTAAGGCAGCACGAGACAGTCTGGCCAGAAGGCAGTAGTGAAGAATGTGCAAATGGCGCAGCATGTGTACATACTTAGCTTCGATGACAGCACCTAAGGAGTAGACAGCCTACCAGCAAACGTAAACACTCTGGTAGAAAACCCAGTACCAGAAGACGCAGATTTCACATAATCTGCATAAGTGGAAGCTGAGACAAAATACATATGCTTCATATAGGTATCTGACAGTAACCCATCACACACTCCCCACCCAGTACTGTATTACCTCTATCTCTCACCCCATCACACTCTCACGCACTAGTCACACCTTCACATCTCCAGCATACACTACTATCCCTTATTATCCCATCTTAGTCTCGCTTCAAACAAGTTACCATCAGCACACAAATCTATCCTCACTTGATATTTCGTGCGAAGAGTACGTATGTAGTTATTCGCTGCACGCAGGACAAACCACAGTCCAGTGGTTAACTTTGTTAGCTGTAAGCACAGTGACCAGAGACATCTAGTGGTGGTATACAACTCTTGATCGTCTGGTGTGCTGTGGCATTCTGACTTTTAAGGAGAGAGTTGAGTGGCTAGTTTGATTACTTTGTTTGGATAATTGATGCACACATTTAAGACTCATATGCCATCAGTCAGCGCATATCATATTTTGATCTCTGTCTAAGGACCGTCGTATTTGTTTATTATTGAGTATATTCACTATTCATTATTAAGTGGGCTTATGCTGACAATCCTTGTACATTTCATATAGAGTCAACAACTGAACATACTGACTTGAAGGAATATATGTAGTGTCACAAGTTATTTGTCTACTTCACTCCTTGTTCAATTATAATTGTGACTGTTACTAGCTGTGTCACAACCCGGTACTGCAGGCCTGCAAGAGAAGTACGGGAATTCCTAAAATATGACTTGTCCTTGTGAGTACAGCACGTTGTTGCCAGAGAGTTTTTGCATTGTTGGTGTGCAATACATAAGCCACCAGTGAGTCTTGGAGGGCTGGTGATATCTTTGACTGCATATTCTGTCTAATTTATCATTTCAGCTTTGTTGGCATGTCGCACATACCACTGGGGTCGCTTATAGGCGGAAGCTATTAACTGAGGAACTTCGCGAACTCATATGTAATCGATTATTTTCTGATTCTGCAACAATGGCGACTCTCTTTCCACGTATGGCTAGTGGTTTGCCAGGTCCTGGTGATCGTACTTGTGATCATTCTCCTCACCGTTCCCGTATTTATACGCCTGTATGAGAGCCGAGACAAGACTTATCGTCAATGAGTCTGGCAACTGAATTAGCAGAATTCAGAGACTACCACAGAACAGTTGGCTTTCGCTAATGAGGAATATGGTAGAGAGGAGAGAAGAGAGTTTTACAATGAAAATGGTGAAAGATTCAACCTAAATGAGTCTGTGACACTGATACTAGGTTTTAATGAATCCGAGCACGAGTAATTTTTTCGGCATATAGTGGAACCCTGGAATTTGAACTTAACTGGTTCCTAGGTGGTGTTCGAAGTGGGAAAAGTTCGATGTCCGAAACAGTATTTCCCAGGCTTTAATTATCAGCCTCACACACAGGAGGAGGTTAAACTGACTACCAAAAGTCTCTGAGAGTTAGGTCAGTGTCAGAAGTCACTTCAAAACATTTTTGAAACAGGGCTTTCGTGAAAAGTTTTTTCACAACTGAATTTTGAACAAGTCAGCGCGTTCGGACTCCAGAAAAACGTTCAAAGACCGAGTCTTTTTTTTTTCTGAAGAAAATTGTTCGGACTCTAGTTCATTCGAGGTCTGGTATGTTCGAACACCGAGGTTCCCCACCCCCCAGCCCCAGTGCTGACCCAGACCCAGCCCCCAGCCTTACTGCCAGCCCAGACTCTCCTAGGGACACTACCCAAACCACCACAAAAACAGTAAATATACAACCATCATTGCACAAGACCGTGGCCCACAGTACAGATGTTGGAGAGGAGTCTCCTCCTTCTTCCTCTACTGGGGAAAGTAGATGGAATCCAGGACGGGGTGGCCCTGGCTTGGATACTGAGGATTATAGTGCAGTCCCAGAACCTGCAGAAATTGACAACACACCTCCCAACAATTCTCAACCAAAGGTGAATTTGTGCAAATATTATGCTTGGGGCATCAGTAAGCATGGAATAACAGGGGAAAAAAATGGGACATGCAACTTTGACCATCCCAAAAAATGTAGCGACCTCCTGTCTAAAGGAGTGTGTCGTTCTTCTTCCTGTACTTTCTTTCACCCAAAAATGTGCCACTCCTCGGTCCTCCAGAAGCAGTGTTACAACATCGAGTGCCCTGCATACCATCTAAAAGGGACCAGGAGGCACAGACCCCACAAGACAAACAATAGTAGCTACGACAACCCAACTCCAGGTGATTTTTTAGTGGCAGGAAACGAAAAAAGAAAATGGAAGGAAATAACAAAAATAGTCCACCACCTTGGAGCCTTGTTGGACTGGAGGCGCAGCCAGTGGCCACCCATGGCCCTCCAGAATTACAACTACTGATGCCAATAACAAAATCCCCCCAACAAACACGGAATACAACCTCGTTCATATTTGCTAATATACAGGGCCTTAAGCCATCCACCAACAACAAAATACCTTTTATCAGTGGACTTCTAGTGGAGTCTAATGCAATGTTTGCAGCCTTCACAGAGACTCACACAAAAGATCACTTTGACAGTGAAATATGGATAAGTGGTTACAACCTTTTTAGATGCGACAGAAAAAACAGGCAACAAGGGGGGGTTGGCCTGTATGTCAAAGAGTCCCTTATCTGCACGGAGTTGCTGAACACCACAAATGAGGTAGTTGAAGTTCTATCAATAAAGATCGAGAACCAAAACCTAGTCATTGTGGTTTTATACAAGCCACCAGATGCAACCTCACAACAGTTCAAGGAACAGCTACTGAAAATCGATTACTGTTTGGAAAACCTTCCAGCTCCATCCCCAAACATCTTACTGCTTGGTGATTTCAACCTAAGGCAAACAAAATGGAAGAATGTAGCAAATAATGTTATAGCTGAAACAATCCCCGGAGGTAGCGCAGATGAAAGGTCACACATACATGAGCTACTAAGTCTCTGCGAAAAACACACCTTAAGCCAGCAGATAGTGGAGCCAACACGACTAGAAAACACACTTGACCTTATCTTCACAAATAATGAGGACCTGATAAGAGACATAAGAATATCAAAAACAACTAATTCCGATCACAATCTAATCGAAGTCCAGACGTACATGCATAGGGGTCCTGAACAGCAGAATGCATGTACCTGTGAAGGTGTCTTCACAAAATACAATTTCAACAACAAGAACATCAACTGGGACCAGGTAAACCATGTCCTAAACGAAACATGTTGGGAAGATGTCTTAAATGACATGGATCCAAACCAGTGCCTTGAAAGGATCAACTTCCTGGTAGCCGAAGCATGTTCTAGGCATATTCCCCTAAGAAAGAAGAAGAGCAGGAGTAAACTGGAGAGAAAAAGATGCTCCCTCTACAGAAGACGACGAAGAGTCACTGAGCTCCTCAGGAGTGCTAGAATATCTGATACACGAAAGGAGGCGCTGACCAGGGAAGTGGAAACTATCGAACTTAAGCTAAATGACTCTTACAGGAACCAGGAGAGGCAGGAGGAGCTTAAAGCTATTAGTGAAATTGAAAAAAATCAAAATATTTCTTTTCATATGCCAAAAACAAGGCAAATACCACATCTAGTATCGGGCCCGTACTCAGACAGGATGGGACTTACACAGATGACAACAAGGAAATGAGTGAAATATTGAAATCCCAGTACGACTCTGTGTTTAGTGAACCACTAATCGGTCTGAGGATCGACGACCCAAATGATTTCTTCATGAATGAGCCTCAAAACTCCATAAATGTATGCCAGATTTCCGACATTACCCTAACTCCAATAGATTTCGAAAAAGCCATTGACAACATGCCTATGCCCTCAGTCCCGGGCCCAGACTCGTGGAACTCTGTTTTCATTAAGAACTGCAAGAAACCCCTCTCGCGTGCCCTAAGTACACTATGGAGGAGGAGCTTGGACATGGGTGAAATTCCACAGTCACTTAAAACAACGGATATAGCCCCACTCCATAAAGGTGGCAGCAAAGCATTAGCTAAGAACTATAGACCAATAGCTCTGACGTCCCACATCATAAAAATCTTTGAAAGAGTGCTAAGAAGCAGGATTGCAAATCACCTGGATTCCCAAAATCTGCACAATCCAGGGCAACATGGGTTCAGGGCAGGTCGCTCCTGCCTCTCACAACTACTGGATCACTATGACATGGCCTTGGATGCACTGGAAGAAAATCAGAATGCAGATGTAATATACACAGACTTTGCAAAAGCATTTGACAAATGCGATCATGGCGTAATAGCCCATAAAATACGTGCTAAAGGAATAACTGGGAAAGTGGGGAGATGGATCTTCAACTTCCTAACAAATCGAACACAAAGAGTAGTGGTCAACAGAGTTAAATCGGAGGCTGCCATAGTGAAGAGCTCTGTTCCACAAGGCACAGTACTCGCCCCCATCTTATTCCTTATCCTCATATCAGACATAAACAGAGATATACACCACAGCACCGTATCATCCTTTGCGGATGATACTAGGATCTGCATGAGGCTGTCATCTGCTGAGGACGCGGTTAACCTCCAAGAAGATATAAACAAAGTTTTCCAGTGGGCAACGGTAAACAATATGATGTTCAATGAGGACAAATTCCAACTACTCCGTTATGGAAAACTGGAGGAGATAATAACTAGAACAGAGTATACTACTGACTCCGGCCATACAATAGAGCAGAAAAATTATGTAAGGGACCTGGGAGTAGTAATGTCTGAGGATCTCACTTTCAAGGATCACAACAGTGCCACGATCGCACGTGCAAAGAAAATTATAGGATGGATAATGAGAACTTTCAAAACGAGAGATGCCAAACCCATGATGATCCTTTTCAAATCACTTGTTCTCTCTAGGCTGGAATACTGCTGTACATTAACATCTCCATTCAAAGCAGGTGAAATCGCAGATCTAGAGAGTGTACAGAGATCCTTTACTGCACGAATAAGTTCTGTCAAGCACCTTAACTACTGGGAACGCTTGGAAGCACTTGACTTGTACTCGTTGGAACGCAGGAGGGAGAGATATATCATAATCTACACTTGGAAAATCTTGGAAGGAATGGTCCCAAATCTGCACACAGAAATCACTCCCTACGAAAGTAAAAGACTGGGCAGGCGATGCAAAATGCCCCCAATAAAAAGTAGGGGCGCCATTGGTACACTAAGAGAAAACACCATAAGTGTCCGGGGCCCAAAACTGTTCAACAGCCTCCCATCAAGCATTAGGGGAATTGCCAATAAACCCCTGGCTGCCTTCAAGAGAGAGCTGGACAGATACCTAAAGTCAGTGCCGGATCAGCCGGGCTGTGGCTCGTACGTTGGACTGCGTGCGGCCACCAGTAACAGCCTAGTTGATCAGGCCCTGATCCATCGGGAGGCCTGGTCATGGACCGGGCCGCGGGGGCGTTGATCCCCGGAATAACCTCCAGGTAACCTCCAGGTAGTAAAAATGACTATGTTGAGGGCTTTTAAGTGTATACCGGCGAAAGTTTAAATTAGCAAAACGTCGCCATATATGGGCAAACTGACGTGGAGTTTGCTGGAGAACAATGTATGTGCTTCACATGGTATAAATCTGCAGGGGTCAAAAATTGCGGTGACCTGTTGCAGCTAGTGCCAATGGGTAACTTTGTGGATAATTTAATAGTTCGTACATTTTTGCCGGATCATAAACTGAGGTGGCTAATAGCACAACCCGGTACATCAGCACTAGAGTTCGTATATTCATCGTCAGAGGGTGTTAGCAGCACGACATACGTCAACAATGTCTGGTAGCAGATGGTATGAAGATGGAATCAGGTGTGCTAACAATGTTAACAGCCAGATGTAATAATAAACTGATTGGGAAAGACATCAGTGGCATTTTAAAACATACAAGCTCCTGCAGACTCGGCAATGTTGAAATCAGATTGTCCAGAGAGTTCTTATACCCAACTCGATATGCTAGTGCTCAAAGGTAAAGGGGGTGTATGGATCTTAATTAAGTCAAGAAACTGGAGTTACTACTCATCCTATTAGGTCAAACTAGATTCCCTACCATTACACAAGTGCTATATGACCCCTTACACTTTAACATATTCACATTAATCTAATAGTGGTAATAATAATGATAATAAATGGTCACTAACGGCCTGTGGGGTTTACTGGAGTGCTAATGTTTATAAGACAACTGGGAGCTGGTGATGGTACTCTTGAGAGTCAGGTGGGTGATAATGTTTATAATGAGAAGGGTGGCAAGAATTTAAAAAAAAATACTACTGAGGTTGATAATGAGGGAGTCGATGTGGGCATCTTCGTAATAACCAACTTGGCCCTGTTATGGTTTGGACACCATGGAAATCGAACACAATACTCACAGATCAACTTAGTTACATGTCGAAGTATTTACATAGATACATGTTGCCATAATTACAGGTCAACATAGTTTCAGGTCGTCATGGTTATAGGTCAATTTGGTTATAGGCTATCATGGTTACGAACCTCCTCACAGTGTCGTACGCTATACATGGCCTTCATTGTAAATAATTTCGAAACTCGGAGAGAGAGAGAGAGAGAGAGAGAGAGAGAGAGAGAGAGAGAGAGAGAGAGAGAGAGAGAGAGAGAGAGAGAGAGAGAGAGTGTTAGTTACCATTTTGTCCTAGGCACATGTCGATTAGACACTAGGCCTGTTGTATGCGTGTGTGTGTGTGTGTGTGTGTTAGTTACCATTTTGTCATAGGCACATGTCGATTAGACACTAGGCCTGTTGTATATGTGTGTGTTACTTACCATTTTGTCCTAGGCACATGTCGATTAGACACTAGGCCTGTAGTATATGCGTGTGTTAGTTACCATTTTGTCCTAGGCACATTTCGATTAGACACTAGGCCTGTTGTATATGTGTGTGTTACTTACCATTTTGTCCTAGGCACATGTCGATTAGACACTAGGCCTGTTGTATGTGTGTGTGTGTGTGTTA
>NC_091316.1:15382402-15392402 GCF_038502225.1 Cherax quadricarinatus
TCATAATTGTTTCGCTATCGTCTGGAAAAGATGATACGAAGGCTAGCCATCTTTTCTGTTCTCTAAGAGATGCAGTAAGAGTCTTGGGACTTTGCCTTGGAGTACTGTGCTTCCTATATCTTTCAGACGGGAAATGTTTTATTGCCACTCTTTGTGAGCTGTTAGAAATTTGAATTCCGATTTTCCAACTTTCTCTGTTATACCTATTAACTTCATTTTATGAGCTAATACTAAGATCGACTTGACAGATGATTGCAAAATCAATTAAGATTACATCAGCGCTTTGTTTTCCTTCCAAGATCTCTGTAATTTTGTTACCCCAACAGCCACCAACACTACGCCCACTCGTCCCCACCCCCACCACTTTTATCACCACTACCATCCCCTCTACCACCACCACCACCACCACACCCTCGACCACCACCATCACCACCACCACCACTCCGTCACTGCAACTCCCAATTCTTAGTGCAAGTTTTTAGTGGTTTACCATATTAGGATTAAGAGCCCGGTGTGAACCCGGAAATGAAAATTGTAACATATAACACGCGAGAGAGGAGGGGGGGGAGAGCAAAGGGGATATAGTAAAGTGACGGGGTAGTTGGAGGAGAAGGGCAGGTACTGGAGGAGAGTCAAGATAGGCTATATGGAGTGCTGGAAGGGGGGTTAGAAGCATTATCGTACTCAGTACTGAATCCAATACAACACACCCAGAGAGGATACTTACATCGATAAACGACTAGTCCTCCCCACAAGGCAGACTACTATCAACATCGCCCTAATTTTCTGTAAAGCCAACACGGACGTGGCAGTCCCTGCCACCAAAATTATCAAAGGGATTACCATAAACCCTAGACTCAGAACTACTGCACAACACAGGAGTGTACAGCAAACTATGTGGTGAATGCGAAAAGTATTACGTCGGGGAGAACGGCCGAGACCTTCAGACACGTCGCCTTCAGGAATAAAAATACATCTGAAGGATAGATAATACTTACAACGCATGTGTAGTCCATCGCATCCTTCATTCTTACATAATGGACTGTGGAAGAGCACAAGAGTTACACCACGGAAAAGCCATAGGAATAAACGCAAAATTTAGAGGAGGCCACTATCCACTTCCCCAATACCATCGAACAAAATAATAGAATGTATATATTAGCTAAACCTGTTGCTCACATTATCCGTGACTCATATAATGAACATAGTAAAGCTGTCGCCTTAACCCCACTTCCTACTATCACCAGCACCTGGTCTCATTTATACCTAACCTACTTTTGACATCTCTCTTTCCGAATTTGCTTAGTTGTGTAAACTTGATAAAGCGCAGCCTTGGGTGAAAAGTCTTAATTAAAGAATTCCTTGCTACCAGAGGATTTCCACTGAAGTCTTATATGATTGTTTACCAGTATTCCTACGGCAGTGATCTATTCGTGTTTTCTGACCTCGAAGCTCATGTCGACGTTTATCTTGTGTTACAACAGGTGCCGGTCCCAAGTCACTGCTGCACAATACTGGCATTATCTGATATAACTGGTGAGCAGTATCTTAACCTGACATGACTGCTACAGTATCTTTATCTTTGATGAGTTCCGAGAGTTTTTGTACTCCTAGAGCCCGGCCTTGGGCCAGGCTCGTCTGGTGCTTACCTGGTCAACCAGGCTATTGCTGCTGGTGGTCCATTGACCCATATATCTATCACAGCCCGGTTAATCTGGCACCTGGTGAAGAGACTTGTCCAGTTTCCACTTGGTGTACAGTATCTTGGTCTGACAACCTGTAAGCGGTATACAGAATCTTGGCGTTAAATAAGTGGTGTACATCCTGGCCTTACATAAGTGTTGTACATCATGGCTTTATTTATGGGATCATCGTTAATAATCCTATAAATAAAAGCTTCATAAGACTAAACAACTGAGAGGAGAAATGTTTGGATTAATATAATCCCGAGTAAGCGTTAACCCGTAGGGCTCTCACTGTGGACTGGGAGGTACCCAGGCTACACCCGTGATCTGTTTTCGAGTTTTTTTTTTTTCAACCCTATGAGGCTGGCCCTTGGCGTGGCTCCCTTGCTGAGCGCCTGTCCAACCAGGCTGTTGTTGTTTGCGTCATAGGGTATCTTTATCTGAAAGACGTTTCGCCCACCAGCGACTTTATCAACCTCACTTTTTCCCTGTTTTCCAGTATTTCCCACCAACCTGTCCTCCTCCTGCTCTTCCTCTTCTTTCTCCACTGTTTTCACTAGTCAAACTCCCTTCTCCAAAGAATGGTGTAACCTTTCTTCTTTTATCCTTTCTTCTACCCTATTCCTATCTTCTTCTCTTTCCCAATTTCTTCTTCTTCTTCTTCTTCTTCTTCTTCTCTCTCTCTCTTTCTTAATCCCACCTTTGCCTTTTTCCTTCATTTCCCTCTTCCCACTTCTGAAATATTACAACAGTGTCTATTTTTAATACCTTATTTATGTGAAGGAAGATAAACGCTAATAAATACATGTACGTGAAGAATAACGCACAACTATGTAATATGTGTATGACGTCACACCCGCAGGAAAACACCGACCTCCCTGTAACTGACCTCTTTGTCGCTGACCTCCCTGGACATTTCCCTCAGTCGAGGTAATCAAATTTGATACAAGCAAGGGATTGGTAGCTCAATTTCTTCGAATTAAATTTCCCTCAGCAGCATCAAGGCGCCCCTTTGAATTATTATTATTATAATCAAGGGGAAGCGCTAAACCCGGAGGATTATACAGCACCTGGGGGGGGATGTGGAAGGCATTCAGGCTTAATTCGGGGAACTGGAGCACAGATCCAATTCCCTAAATCAAGAGCCCCTCACCAACTTCAAGGAACCTTCCTTGAGGGGCGCCCCTTTGAAAAGCCAGGCATATCTATGTTCATGACTTATTGCGTTAATGTGTTTTTATTGTGTGTTTCTCCTTAATAACGTTTATTGCGTCCCCTTCCCTAAACCAGTGGAATGTTAGACACAGAATTTCTGAGATGCTGTTTTAGTGATGTGATAGACACATAGATCTTCCTGAAATGTTGTCTTAGTGATATGGTAGACGCAAAGACATTCCTAAGAGGTTGTCTTGGTGATGTAGAAGACACATAGACCTTCTGAGAGGTTGTCTTGGTGATGTGACTACCTGGTATAGCTTTTTGAGGAAACAGTCTCAGTGTTACCGGACACGAGTGTTGGATGTTGCTGTAGTACTTGTCAGAAGGAAGATTCTTCAATTAGATTCACTCCGTTACCTGCTATGTTTCTGTTGATGGTTCCAGAGATCATCGATGACACGCTCCGGTGTCAGACCAGGGGTTAAATTGGACAGGAAACATTACTTGAATAAGAACTGCTACGAAATACAAGTGAAAGTGTATACCTAATATTAGTAAATATTTCGAAAGATTTATTTGTATCTTAGCTTCTCAATACACACAAAGAACGACCAGCAGTCTTGCCGGAGTGCAAAACATTTAACAGGCTTCCATTTTACATTCTCGTGAGTGGATGGTAGTACCTTCCTGCTGTTGTTGCTGCAGTAATCCTAATAACAACAATATATATGAAAGCGGTGCCCTTATAAGTTTCCTTCTCATGGCACCCAAAAAAAAAAAAAAATAGTCACTGAGGAAGACTGTCAATACTTGTTACAAATATCTACTTAACAGAAGTTTTTCCTGGGAATTTTATCAATGAATACAAAGAAAAGTGACACAAATCCTTAACAAAACAAGCGGTCGGACCGAAACCAGCTGCATAGTTATGTTCACATCAAGACCAGCTGCACAGTCATGTCCACATCAAGACCAGATGCATAGTCATGTCCACATGAAGAACAGATGTACGATGATATCCACATCAAGACCATCTGCACGGTAATATCCACATCAACACCAGTTGTATAGACATGTCCACATCAAGACCAGCTGTACGGTAACAGCCACATCAATATCAGCCGTATAGCACTGTAGAGTGCTATCCAAATCAACACAAGTTGTATAGCACGCTATCCACATGAAGACCATTTGTACAGTGCACTATATACAACGTATCCTGCTGTACCATCTATAAAACTAGCTGTGAAGAGTAATATAGATACCATAAGCCAGTGTAGAAATCCATCTTCACAAACATACAAAGACACTTTGCTGTTTAATCTCATAAAGGAAAATATAATACTAACTCAACACCCTTTCTAACGACCTAGTGACACACACACACACACACACACACACACACACACACACACACACACACACACACACACACACACACACACATACACATCAGGCATGTATGTCAAGAAAATAACGAAAGGCAATACTGAATTATTTCTTAACTGTACACGAGCTTCTCTTGCTCTTTGCAGTTCAGGACACCAACGACATCTGCGACTTCTCTTCATAACACTACTCTGAATATACTGAGAATGTGTCAAGGTCGTATCTCTTTGCTCGACACAACTCCACATCGACACCTGCATACTTCTCTCTGCTAAAATATTGAATAATAAAATGATGAATATACTCTTTAGAATGAACTACTGATGTACACGTTAATAATCCCTTTCAAGGCAGGCGAAATCCCAAATCTGGAGAATGTACCAAGGACTTTCATTGCCAGTATCAATTTAACCAAACACCCACAGAATTGGAAACGCCTAAAATTAAATGAGTATAGGCAAGAAAGATGTATCATAATTTAGACCTGGAAAAATGCTGCAAACACTGATTCCAAATCTGGTCATTGAAGTAAACGGTTTTTGTGTGAGATATAGCAGACAATGTAAAATAACTACAATATATATTGAACCCCTGCTGTTTTGGCCCGGCTCATGGTGAGCGCTTTAGACCACTAGACCACACAATCCTTAACAATGGCGCATCCAGCCAAGCTAGATATTGTACCCACCATCGAAGGACATACGGTGGTGTGGGCGCCTCTGAGCTAATTTCATTCTACTCCGTTTGTGTACTAGCTCAACAAGCAGTATATTATATTATTGTACCTACGAAACGAGTGGTATTGATCAATAACAACACTGCACTAGCCAAGGAGTCCTAATGAAGTTTTTTTTTTTTTTTTTATTCGCCGGTATTCTCCCGGCCCGGGCCTTTTCCAAGTAGTGGTGACCCGGCCTTGGCTCCCTATCTGGGGAGTGTCTCGAGACCTAAGTCTCACATGGGAGGAGGTACAAGTACCCCCTCATCTTTGGGACCAACTGTCCCCAGGCCTAGCCACATTCCCTGCCCTCACGGGGCTCGTAGGGAGAAGCTAGGCCTCTGGTCTGCCATCTGCCCCGCCCCAAAGGTGCTCGTGGGGATGGCAGTCTTGTGAGCTGCAGATGGTAGCAAGCTCAGGCCTTCAAGTGTTGTTATTGATCAATACCACTGGTTCCGTGGGTACAAAAATATAATATACTGCTTGTTGAGCTAGTACACAAACGGAGTAGAATGAAATTAGCTCAGAGGCGTCTACACCACCGCATGTCCTTCGTTGGCGGGTACTACATCTAGCTTGGCTGGATGCGCCATTGTTAAGGATTGTATGGTTTAGTGGTCTAAAGGGTCATGCGTTTTCGCTTATCATGAGCCGGGCCAAAACAGCATGGGTTCGACTCCTTGGCTAGTGCAGTGTTGTTATTAATCAATATCACTTGTTTTGTGGGTACAATAATATATATATATATATATATATATATATATATATATATATATATATATATATATATATATATATATATATATATATATATATATATATATATATGCAAGGAATTCGCAAGAGCAGGCGAAATATACACAAACACTAATCTCTGGCTGAAGGAGACTCGAACCTTGGAACAAGGTACGCAGTGCTTTACCAATCTACCCACACTGGACAATACCTTGGAGTCCAGCTTGTGCTAGACTTTGATCCAAGGCAGCCAGCTTTCAGGGAGAAGGCTTACAGCTTTATATATATATATATATATATATATATATATATATATATATATATAATATATATATATATATATATATACATGCAATAAGATCACAGTAAACAGGTGATTTCAAAATATGCAAAACAACCACTGTGAAAGAGTAGTGAAATTCCAAGCGCTTTCGTGACGAAAGCGCTTGGAATTTCACTACTCTTTCACAGTGGTTGTTTTGCATATATATATATATATATATATATATATATATATATATATATATATATATATATATATATATCTATATATATATAATGCATTAGAACTGGGCAAGATTCCAATGCTCTATTTATTCATGTAAGAGATTTTAACCATCCAATTGATTTTCAAAAAGTTGAGAAAGTAGTATCAAGCAAGTCCATGGTCGACAGGAATATAATTGAATCTTGTTTCATAAAAAGCAGTTTTGACAATAATATGAATATTTCCTTTGGTTTATATAAATTAGATCCATTTGTAATTAATAGAATTTGGGAAGAATTTAATAATACACTGGACAAATAATTTTTAAATTTTCTTGGGTAGAATAGTTTGTGGATGAGTTGTGCAAAGGACCTATCCAAGTTGGGTCGGCGCGCGTCAGGTGTTTAACCGTTGTGGGATCTGATAGTGAGGTGCTGGCCAGACCCCTTATATAGCTTCCTTGGATGTTTTACTTTCATAGTTCCTTGATAATGTGAGTAGTCACGAAAGCGCTTGGAATTTCTCTATTCTTTCAGAGTGGTTGTTTTGCATATATATATATATATATGTTAATGTAAAAAATAATATTTTTTTTTTGCCAAAAGAACCTTAGAAAACTTACCTAACATTATCATAGCAAGCGCAATTTAATTTATCCTAATTCAACTAAACATATTTTAGATAAGTTTATAATAATTAATAATAAACAAACACATTGAAATCTTTTTTCGTTAGGTTCAAAACGATTTTTACGAAATTATTGCATGCACAAATTTTTGCTTGCCTTATTCAGCAAGAAGAGCGTTGCTATTTAAGCCAAAATCGTTTCTCACCATAACTCTACGACAAACAGATGAATAAGACATGTGTATTGCACACTGTCTTATTCATCATAACGTTACGTAACCGTTCCCCTACCCTTAGAATGTGTAACATTCTCAGTGTCGAAGACTTTCTTACAGTCTAGGGACACACAGTCCACCCACCCTTCTCTTGTCTGGTATCTGTCAGCCTGTCACAGGTCTCTTATTATGGTTGCGAGGCATAATTTTCCATTCGTGAACCCGTGTTAGTGCATTGTGAGGAATTCCCTGTTCTCAAGGTGCTCCACCAATCCTTTTTTCATAGCCTTGCATGTGCGAACCAGATTGAGACTCGTGTAAGACCGTGATTGTCAAGTCAGATCTCCCTCTCGTCCGTGTTCGTGTGTGTCAGTCAGACTTCTCTCTCGTCCTTGAGGGTCCTTGTGGCAACTCTCTTTCGTCCGTGTGTATCTGTAGCAACCCTCCTTCCTTCCCTCCCTCCCCCTCTCTCTCTCTCGTCCGTGTGTCTGTGACAACCTTGTCTGTCTTCTGTGTTGGTGTTCACAGTGTAACGTGTCAACACCTGGTGGAAGACACATCAGAAGGTCTAAAGTTCTAAACGGTCCTGAAAAGTAATAATTTTATTTTATTCACAGGGAACTGCTAAACTCGCAGGGGTCATAGAGTTCATTGGGAATTGGCGCTGATTAGATCTTCTCTAAAGAAGAGGATGTCAAATCCAATTCCTTGAATCACATAAAATACAGGAGTTTTACGCTGAATACTACCACGATCCGAACTTAAGAATACAGGATATGAAGTATGAGGTTACATAAAATACCATACACAAATACACACGAGAAAAGCGTACACACATGCACATAAACCACATACATGTAGAATAAACACAATGCACATGTAAGTATTGAGGCAAATGTCAGATGAACCAGGTTGTGATGACTGTGGAACAGCAAGGGATAGGGAGGGAGGTAGGGGTTAGGGAGGGAGGTAGCGGTGAGGGAGGGAGGTAGGGGTGAGGGAGGGAGGTAGGGTTGAGGGAGGGAGGTAGGGGTGAGGGAGGGAGGTAGGGGTGAGGGAGGGAGGTAGGGGTGAGGGAGGGAGGTAGGGAAAACGAGACGAACTTGTATGAGTATAAAAAATAATTAAGTGGTCAACATACCTTGCCAGAGATGCGCATGAACCATGTAACCTTGGCAGCATATGCGATGGTACGAAATTTTGCAAGAGCATTAAAGATCCTATATTAACATACGTAAGACCGTAAGTGTAAGTATGCATAAGTGAACCATACCCCGGCTGGGATTGAACCCGCGGTCAGAGAGTCTCAAAACTCCAGCCCGTCGCGTTAGCCACTAGACCAGCTAGCCACATGGTTTGTTTGCAATCGTGTCATTACGATTTCGTGAGTCATGCATAAGTGAATATAACAATGGTACATCTAATACCGACAAGTACACAAGTAAGACACATGAGCAACAGTTAGGTATCTTTATTCTGAAACGTTTCGCCTACACAGTAGGCTTCTTCAGTCGAGTACAGAGGAGTCAGCGGAAGCAGTGGATATGTAAAGAGGATGTAATTAGTCCATCCACCTCGAAGTAGTAGTATTGAGGTGGTCAGTACCTCAGCCTGGAGAAGTGTTCTGCTCCAGAGTTTGGAGCAATGTGAAGCTGAAGCAACAATATGGAGCCTTATATACTGGCAGGTGAGACGTAGAAAATCTTGGAAGAAGACAGAAGAGGCGGGACCTACTAGTAGAAGCAAGAACGTAATAACTGAGAACCAGTGAAGAGTGAAGCCTCCAGGTAATCTAGCACGCTCGTCAACCAGCACAGGTTGGAATCAATATTTGGTATAAATCACGTAATGAATATGTGAAAAGACTAAATAAACTGAATTCCAGTCTCCGGACCACACTCCCGACATCTATCCAAACACCTGGTTGTGGACCACACTCCCGACATCTATCCAAACACCTGGTTGTGGACCACACTCCCGACATCTATCCAAACACCTGGTTGTGGACCACACTCCCGACATCTATCCAAACACCTGGTTGTGGACTACACTCCCGACATCTATCCAAACACCTGGTTGTGGACTACACTCCCGACATCTATCCAAACACCTGGTTGTGGACCACACTCCCGACATCTATCCAAACACCTGGTTGTGGACTACACTCCCGACATCTATCCAAACACCTGGTTGTGGACCACACTCCCGACATCTATCCAAACACCTGGTTGTGGACTACACTCCCGACATCTATCCAAACACCTGGTTGTGGACTACACTCCCGACATCTATCCAAACACCTGGTTGTGGACTACACTCCCGACATCTATCCAAACACCTGGTTGTGGACCACACTCCCGACATCTATCCAAACACCTGGTTGTGGACTACACTCCCGACATCTATCCAAACACCTGGTTGTGGACCACACTCCCGACATCTATCCAAACACCTGGTTGTGGACCACACTCCCGACATCTATCCAAACACCTGGTTGTGGACTACACTCCCGACATCTATCCAAACACCTGGTTGTGGACCACACTCCCGACATCTATCCAAACACCTGGTTGTGGACCACACTCCCGACATCTATCCAAACACCTGGTTGTGGACTACACTCCCGACATCTATCCAAACACCTGGTTGTGGACCACACTCCCGACATCTATCCAAACACCTGGTTGTGGACCACACTCCCGACATCTATCCAAACACCTGGTTGTGGACTACACTCCCGACATCTATCCAAACACCTGGTTGTGGACCACACTCCCGACATCTATCCAAACACCTGGTTGTGGACTACACTCCCGACATCTATCCAAACACCTGGTTGTGGACCACACTCCCGACATCTATCCAAACACCTGGTTGTGGACCACACTCCCGACATCTATCCAAACACCTGGTTGTGGACCACACTCCCGACATCTATCCAAACACCTGGTTGTGGACTACACTCCCGACATCTATCCAAACACCT
>NC_091316.1:15397402-15399902 GCF_038502225.1 Cherax quadricarinatus
GAGAGGTGAGTGTGGGACCACAGGAGAGGTGAGTGTGGGACCACAGGTGAGGTGAGTGTGGGACCACAGGTGAGGTGAGTGTGGGACCACAGGTGAGGTGAGTGTGGGACCACAGGTGAGGTGAGTGTGGGACCACAGGAGAGGTGAGTGTGGGACCACAGGTGAGGTGAGTGTGGGACCACAGGTGAGGTGAGTGTGGGACCACAGGTGAGGTGAGTGTGGGACCACAGGTGAGGTGAGTGTGGGACCACAGGTGAGGTGAGTGTGGGACCACAGGTGAGGTGAGTGTGGGACCACAGGTGAGGTGAGTGTGGGACCACAGGTGAGGTGAGTGTGGGACCACAGGAGAGGTGAGTGTGGGACCACAGGTGAGGTGAGTGTGGGACCACAGGAGAGGTGAGTGTGGGACCACAGGTGAGGTGAGTGTGGGACCACAGGTGAGGTGAGTGTGGGACCACAGGAGAGGTGGGTGTGGGACCACAGGAGAGGTGAGTGTGGGACCACAGGTGAGGTGAGTGTGGGACCACAGGAGAGGTGAGTGTGGGACCACAGGAGAGGTGAGTGTGGGACCACAGGAGAGGTGAGTGTGGGACCACAGGAGAGGTGAGTGTGGGACCACAGGAGATGTGAGTGTGGGACCACAGGAGAGGTGAGTGTGGGACCACAGGTGAGGTGAGTGTGGGACCACAGGTGAGGTGAGTGTGGGACCACAGGTGAGGTGAGTGTGGGACCACAGGTGAGGTGAGTGTGGGACCACATGTGAGGTGAGTGTGGGACCACAGGTGAGGTGAGTGTGGGACCACAGGTGAGGTGAGTGTGGGACCACAGGTGAGGTGAGTGTGGGACCACAGGTGAGGTGAGTGTGGGACCACAGGAGAGGTGAGTGTGGGACCACAGGAGAGGTGAGTGTGGGACCACAGGAGAGGTGAGTGTGGGACCACAGGAGAGGTGAGTGTGGGATCACAGGAGAGGTGAGTGTGGGACCACAGGAGAGGTGAGTGTGGGACCACAGGAGAGGTGAGTGTGGGACCACAGGAGAGGTGAGTGTGGGATCACAGTAGAGGTGAGTGTGGGACCACAGGAGAGGTGAGTGTGGGACCACAGGAGAGGTGAGTGTGGGACCACAGAAGAGGTGAGTGTGGGACCACAGGAGAGGTGAGTGTGGGACCACAGGAGAGGTGAGTGTGGGACCACAGGAGAGGTGAGTGTGGGACCACAGGAGAGGTGAGTGTGGGACCACAGGTGAGGTGAGTGTGGGACCACAGGAGAGGTGAGTGTGGGACCACAGGAGAGTTGAGTGTGGGACCACAGGTGAGGTAAGTGTGGGACCACAGAAGAGGTGAGTGTGGGATCACAGGAGAGGTGGGTGTGGGACCACTGGAGAGGTGAGTGTGGGACCACAGGAGAGGTGAGTGTGGGACCACAGGAGAGGTGAGTGTGGGACCACAGGTGAGGTGAGTGTGGGACCACAGGAGAGGTGAGTGTGGGACCACAGGTGAGGTAAGTGTGGGACCACAGGAGAGGTGAGTGTGGGACCACAGGAGAGGTGAGTGTGGGACCACAGGATAGGCGAGTGTGGGACCACAGGAGAGGTGAGTGTGGGACCACAGGTGAGGTGAGTGAGGGACCACAGGAGAGGTGTGGGACCACAGATGAGGTGAGTGTGGGACTAGAGGAGAGGCGAGTGTGGGACCACAGGAGAAGTGAATGTGGGACCACAGGAGAGGTGAGTGTGGGACCACAGGAGAGGTGAGTGTGGGACCACAGGAGAGGTGAGTGTGGGACCACAGGAGAGGTGAGTGTGGGACCACAGGAGAGGTGAGTGTGGGACCACAGGTGAGGTGAGTGTGGGACCACAGGAGAGGTGAGTGTGGGACCACAGGTGAGGTAAGTGTGGGACCACAGGAGAGGTGAGTGTGGGACCACAGGAGAGGTGAGTGTGGGACCACAGGAGAGGTGAGTGTGGGACCACAGGAGAGGTGAGTGTGGGACCACAGGTGAGTGTGGGACCAAAGGAGAGGTGTGGGACCACAGATGAGGTGAGTGTGGGACTACAGGAGAGGCGAGTGTGGGACCACAGGAGAAGTGAATGTGGGACCACAGGAGAGGTGAGTGTGGGACCACAGGAGAGGTGAGTGAGGGACCACAGGTGAGGTGAGTGTGGGACCACAGGAGAGGTGGGTGTGGGACCACAGGTGAGGTGAGTGTGGGACCACAGGAGAGGTGGGTGTGGGACCACAGGTGAGGTGAGTGTGGGACCACAGGAGAGGTGAGTGTGGGACCACAGATGAGGTGAGTGTGGGACTACAGGAGAGGCGAGTGTGGGACCACAGGAGAAGTGAATGTGGGACCACAGGAGAGGTGAGTGTGGGACCACAGGAGAGGTGAGTGAGGGACCACAGGTGAGGTGAGTGTGGGACCACAGGAGAGGTGGGTGTGGGACCACAGGTGAGGTGAGTGTGGGACCACAGGAGAGGTGGGTGTTGGACCACAGGTGAGG
>NC_091316.1:15404902-15429902 GCF_038502225.1 Cherax quadricarinatus
CGACTGGCAGGGCGAGGTAAGGAAGATTGAACCTTAGGGAGGAGGTGCGGGTAGGCAGGTGTTGCAGCAATGTGCAGTAACAACGTGGCCCTCCCTACCTTGATACTAGACACGGCTGTCCGCATTATAATCAAGAGACATGGACACTATAATCCAGAGCAGTTAGCCGGCCCCTTACAGTGATGCTATCGTCCCGCAATCACCAGCGGGGCGGGCAACACCATTCCGCTTTATGCATTTTTGATAAGATTTGATGCATTTTTTATTCTCCGATCCTCCCCTGCACTCAAGTTATTACAACAATATACACGAGATAGCGATCCCCCCCAGGCTGAAATTATTATGATTCACGCGGCCTTAGCAAAAGGTAATATTAATAAAAAAAAACTCAAAGGCAATTGATACAACTAACCAGTGGATTATATTAATGTTGTAAAGGTACCGCTATGTGTTTGATACGTCTGTTCACAAAGGTTACAACACTGAATGATTTCGAGGTCACCAACCAAGGACACCTCAGGCGATGCCCGTGCAGGTACATAAAATGGGGTGCAACACTTCAAAATTGCCAAATTCTAACGATTTTTTCGACAAGTCAAGTCAGGTTTGTTTGTGGTATTTAAAATGTTGTCACAATAATAATAACAATGACATTATTTGGAACTCATGTTCATCTGTTGCATAAAGATACAATATAGGCTTAAAAATCCTATATACAGTTGGGCCGTTTGATATAGTTATAACACAAAATAATGATACGCGTTATTACTGTACTTGCAAAACTATTATCAACAAAGATTTGGTTCAATATATTATGGCACCATAACACATGACCTCTTCAGACTGAAAGAACAGACGAGAGCAACATTGCCAAGGTGTGGCGTGACCTCATGTGCAATTGAGACATGTGTCCCAAGGCTAATCTGACCTTCAAGTGTTTTGCGGAGATTACCACCAACCTGTGCGCGAATTACAAGTCTGGTACTGACACACTAAGGTTTATATTCATCAATTTATAACTTTCAAAAAATATATATAAAATCTAAACTAATTTGCAATTATTAAAATCTATATTTTGGTCATAGTTTTGTGTGGATTTATACCGTTCTTACTGTTAATTGTAACATACCAATTGTGTTCATACACACGTTTACTCAAATTTCTACCGCCATTTATATCTTATTTTTCTGAGCACTGTTTTCAAGGCAGGAAAATATAACATCTTTTCATAACCCATCCTTCTAAAGCAAACATCTATTTCTTATATACATTTTTCAATTTCTCGATATACATTATTCAGAGAGAGAGAGAGAGAGAGAGAGAGAGAGAGAGAGAGAGAAAGAAAAACAAGCTTTTATACCACAAGACGGGCAGAAAGCAGCAACTTCACTCTGGCTGTACCCTTCTCCAGAACATCACTCCATCTGAGATCATATATACCCAGGATGACCTGAGTATGGAACACATTCGTACAGCATTATGATGTCAACGAGATAAAGTCAGCTGATCAAATGCAAATGCTAGCACACAGATGGCTCCAACTTCATCCTGTTCCCTACTTGTATGTCTCATAACAATAAAAATGCTTTCAAATGAGCTGATGTAGGTAACAGCTCTTAGCTTGTCAATAAAGTTACGAATCCTTAACCTGTAAATAGCTTGTCAATAAAGCTAGGGATCCTTAACCTTCTTAAACCCTGTGTAAAAAAAAAAAAAAAAAAAAAAAAAAAGAAGAGAGAGAGAGAGAGAGAGAGAGAGAGAGAGAGAGACTTACCAATCGCACAATAAAACCAACTGTCAAATAATATGTTCATTCCACTGGTACAGTGACAGTGGACATTCTCAGCCAGTGATATACCGTTTCTATGTCACATTACCGTTCACTCATTAACTTACTGCTGATTTATAATGAAACGCTAAAAGAAATAAAAGAATAAGCATTTACTACTCCTTAGATATGGGAATTTGAGCAGTGTTAAAAGGTTTTTGGCAGCAAAATGAGCATGTGAAATGAACCAATGTGGGTAGTCGAACCGTGGTCCATAATAACAGGCCATCGATCTGTCATCTTGGCTAACCTGAGCTTCTAATAGAGAAATCTTGGAAGAAGTAAGTATTTACATACATGCTTCCAACAGAGGCACTTTCTGTAACCCAAATATAAAGAACCACACAATACCCAGAAATTATATCTACAGCAACTGTTACAGTGTTGTCCCTCCCCTTTCTTGAAATTAAATCATTACATAAAATTTCCTCCAGTCACTATAACCCTTATTGGTTATAGCGCTTCTCAATATATATATACATATATATATATATATATATATATATATATATATATATATATATATATATATATATATATATATATATATATATATATATATATATATATATATATAGGTAGTAGGTTGGTAGACAGCAACCGCTGAAACCTGTAATTGTTTTACATGATGGTAGGATTGCTGGTGTCTTTTTTTTTCTGTCTCATACACATGTAAGATTTCAGGTGCGTCTTGCTACTTCTACTTACACTTAAGTCACACTACACATATATGTACAAGCATATATATACACACCCCTTTGGGTTTTCTTCTATTTTCTTTCTAGTTCTTGTTCTTGTTTATTTCCTCTTACCTCCAAGGGGAAGTGGAACAGAATTCTTCCTCCGTAAGCCATGCGTGTCGTAAGAGGCGACTAAAATGCCGAGAGCAACGGAATAGTAACTCCTTTTCCTGTATATATTACTAAATGTACAAGGAGAAACTTTCGTTTCTCCTTTTGGGCCACCCTGCCTCGGTGGGATACGGCCGGTGTGTTGAAAGAAAGAATATATATATATATATATATATATATATATATATATATATATATATATATATATATATATATATATATATATATATATATATATATATATATATATATATATAAACGCTAGACCCACAGGGTTTAGCGCTTCTCTTCTATTATGTAATAAGATTTGAACCACGTAAGGGGTGAGACAACACTTACAATTTATGTGGATCTAATTTCCAAGTATTGTGTCGTTCTTTATACTGTTATTTTAAAGCAGATATGAAAGGCATATTTAAGATCTTGTTGAGTATACCTGATGAATAATGCATGATGCACTCGGTAACATACTCAGGAAGATTCGAGGCAATCACATGCATATTTATAACCTTCTGCAAGCAGCCCATCACACCCGTTTGCTTTCCTAATAATAATAATAATAATAATAATAATAATAATAATAATAATAATAATAATAATAATAATAATAATAATAAAAATAATAATAATAATAATAATAATAATAATAATAATAATAATAATACCTGGAGTTTACCTGGAGAGAGTTCCGGGGGTCAACGCCCCCGCGGCCCGGTCTGTGACCAGGCCTCCTGGTGGATCAGAGCCTGATCAACCAGGTTGTTACTGCTGGCTGCACGCAAACCAACGTACGAGCCACAGCCCGGCTGATCAGGAACCGACTTTAGGTGCTTGTCCAGTGCCAGCTTGAAGACTGCCAGGGGTCTGTTGGTAATCCCCCTTATGTGTGCTGGGAGGCAGTTGAACAGTCTCGGGCCCCTGACACTTATTGTATGGTCTCTTAACGTGCTAGTGACACCCCTGCTTTTCATTGGGGGGATGTTGCATCGTCTGCCAAGTCTTTTGCTTTCGTAGTGAGTGATTTTCGTGTGCAAGTTCGGTACTAGTCCGTCTAGGATTTTCCAGGTGTATATAATCATGTATCTCTCCCGCCTGCGTTCCAGGGAATACAGGTTTAGGAACCTCAAGCGCTCCCAGTAATTGAGGTGTTTTATCTCCGTTATACGCGCCGTGAAGGTTCTCTGTACATCTTCTAGGTCAGCAATTTCACCTGCCTTGAAAGGTGCTGCTAGTGTGCAGCAATATTCCAGCCTAGATAGAACAAGTGACCTGAAGAGTGTCATCATGGGCTTGGCCTCCCTAGTTTTGAAGGTTCTCATTATCCATCCTGTCATTTTTCTAGCAGATGCGATCGATACAATGTTATGGTCCTTGACCATAACATTGTATCGATCGCATCTGCTAGAAAAATTATTATTATTATTAATTATTATTATATTTGTAAGATAGCGGTAAACCCATAAGCGTCATATAGCACCTAGGGAATGGAAAGCAGTCTGGACTGATCCAAGGAAGGGGAGGGTAGCTTTAATTCCTTGTGGAAAGATGCCTTTTGCTGTATCAAAACACGCCCCTTCCCCGTTTGTCCTTGAAGTGCTTGCTTATCGAAGATACATCCCACTGAATCTCTAATTTGTGTGTATGTCGCAAGCATTAAGTATAAACGCGTAGCATCTTCAGGCTATTTAAGAGACAGTTCTTGCTACCTGAATCACCGCGATAGCTGATTGGAATTCAGAGTGCCCACACGTTGGCTGGAACGTAGTACCCACACGTGGGTTGGAACGTAGTGCCCACACGTGGGATGGAACGTAGTGCCCACACGTGGGTTGCAACGTAGTGCCCACACATAGGTTGGAACATAGTAACCACACACTGGTCGGAACATAGTGCCCACACGTGGGTTGGAATGTATGCCCACACGTGGGTTGGAACGTAGTGCCCACACGTGGGTTAGAATGTATGCCCACACGTGGGTTGGAATGTATGCCCACACGTGGGGTTGGAATGTATGCCCACACGTGGGTTGGATTGTATGCCCACACGTGGGTTGCAACGTAGTGCCCACACGTGGGTTGGAATGTATGCCCACACGTGGGTTGGAACGTAGTGCCCACACGTGGGTTGGAATGTATGCCCACACGTGGGTTGGAATGTATGCCCACACGTGGGTTGGAATGTATGCCCACACGTGGGTTGGAACGTAGTGCCCACACGTGGGTTGGATTGTATGCCCACACGTGGGTTGCAACGTAGTGCCCACACATGGGTTGGAATGTATGCCCACACGTGGGTTGGAACGTAGTGCCCACACGTGGGTTGGAACGTAGTGGCCACACGTGGGTTGGAACGAAGTGCCCACACGTGGGTTTGAACGTAGTGCCCACACGTGGGTTGGAACGTAGTGCCCACACGTGGGTTGGAACGTAGTGCCCACACGTGGGTTGGAAAGTAGTGCCCACACGTGGGTTGGAACGTAGTGCCCACACGTGGGTTGGAACGTAGTACCCACACGTGGGTTGGAACGTAGTGCCCACACGTGGGTTGGAATGTATGCCCACACGTGGGTTGGAATGTATGCCCACACGTGGGTTGGAATGTATGCCCACACGTGGGTTGGAACGTAGTGCCCACACGTGGGTTGGATTGTATGCCCACACGTGGGTTGCAACGTAGTGCCCACACGTGGGTTGGAATGTATGCCCACACGTGGTTTGGAACGTAGTGCCCACACGTGGGTTGGAACGTAGTGCCCACACGTGGGTTGGAACGTAGTGCCCACACGTGGGTTGGAACGAAGTGCCCACACGTGGGTTGGAACGTAGTGCCCACACGTGGGTTGGAACGTAGTGCCCACACGTGGGTTGGAACGTAGTGCCCACACGTGGGTTGGAACGTAGTGCCCACACGTGGGTTGGAACGTAGTGCCCACACGTGGGTTGGAACGAAGTGCCCACACGTGGGTTGGAACGTAGTGCCCACACGTGGGTTGGAACGTAGTACCCACACGTGGGTTGGAACGTAGTGCCCACACGTGGGTTGGAACGAAGTGCCCACACGTGGGTTGGAACGTAGTGCCCACACGTGGGTTGGAACGTAGTGCCCACACGTGGGTTGGAACGTAGTGCCCACACGTGGGTTGGAACGTAGTACCCACACGTGGGTTGGAACGTAGTGCCCACACGTGGGTTGGAACGTAGTGCCCACACGTGGGTTGGAACGTAGTGCCCACACGTGGGTTGGAACGTAGTGCCCACACGTGGGTTGGAACGTAGTGCTCACACGTGGGTTGGAACGTAGTGCCCACACGTGGGTTGGAACGTAGTACCCACACGTGGGTTGGAACGTAGTGCCCACACGTGGGTTGGAACGTAGTGCCCACACGTGGGTTGGAACGTAGTGCCCACACGTGGGTTGGAACGAAGTGCCCACACGTGGGTTGGAACGTAGTGCCCACACGTGGGTTGGAACGTAGTACCCACACGTGGGTTGGAACGTAGTGCCCACACGTGGGTTGGAACGTAGTGCCCACACGTGGGTTGGAACGTAGTGCTCACACGTGGGTTGGAACGTAGTGCCCACACGTGGGTTGGAACGTAGTACCCACACGTGGGTTGGAACGTAGTGCCCACACGTGGGTTGGAACGTAGTGCCCACACGTGGGTTGGAACGTAGTGCCCACACGTGGGTTGGAACGAAGTGCCCACACGTGGGTTGGAACGTAGTGCCCACACGTGGGTTGGAACGTAGTACCCACACGTGGGTTGGAACGTAGTGCCCACACGTGGGTTGGAACGTAGTGCCCACACGTGGGTTGGAACGTAGTGCCCACACATATGCGTACTACACAGACACTTGCCGCAGAGCAAGTTTATATTAAGATACTATTTCGCTCAATAAAAGCTTTATAAAGTTATGACTTGATAAAGCTCTACACAGAGCGAAACGTTATCTCAACATAACGTGTAAGTATTCCACCTTTTAACCCACCTGTCAGCGTAGCTGCGACTCAACATGGCACGTGTCGGTGTTGTTGTAGTAGCAGTAGTAGTCGATCTCACATAAATGCAGTAGTAGTGTTAACTCAACATCACAGCTACTTCAGTATTTCCCACTGATCCACCAAATCTTGAAGGAAGTACACCTTAACTTAACTCTACAGAGATTGTTTATTTCTGTAACGAATGATTCACTACAGGCCAGCTGAGATTTGATTTACACTATTTAAAAAACACTAGAATCACTTGGTTCTTCAGCGCTTAGAATGTAAATAGTTGCTAACATCAATTGATTGACATTAATACCCATTAACAATCATAATTTCTTAGTATTAATACCAACTTGCTGCTATCCTGGTTAACTTATCATGTTACGGATATCCATCATAATATAAAACAATTCAAAGTCTATCAGTAAGAGCTAAAACCATATTCATAAATTTTTCGATGTCACATTCTATTTAAAAAAAATTATTTTCAAATTGATGAAAGGGGAAATTTCCCCGCTTTTAACCCCCCTCCACACACAAAAATTGGATTTTTAGTCATTTTAACGTTTAGAATCATAAAAAATGTGTTGTTGAAGTTGAAGGATGCTTAGACCCTGATAAGGTTACGAAGTACGAAGAACTGCCTCTTCAAGAAGAACTATAACTAATCGGCAGCATGAATTACCCCTCAACGTAACGGAACTTCACGCAATAATCCAAAAGGAAAACATATATTATTATTGGCTCGTGTCATAACTAAGGATTTCCTTTCTTTCTTTCCACAGAACAGGTGGAATAGATATCTATAACAACTTTCAAGATAAATGTCGCGAAGTTGGACTGAATTTGAGTAATTTAGTGAGTGTATACCAACGGTAGGAAAACGTAAAGGGTTTATTACATAGCTAAAAAAAAAAAAAAATATCAGATCCAGATGCTCTAATTTCCTCTCATTGTATTTTGCATCAGCAAAATCTCTGTGCTAAATTTACTATTTTATGTGACACTGAATAAAATTATATGTATTATTAATTATATTCGTGGAAATGCAACACAGCATCGTCAGTTTGGCAACATGCTTAAGTTGCACGATGAGGTATTCAGTGTGGATTTGCCGTATCATTCTAAATTGCGCTGGCTATCACAGGGACAGCTGTTGGTCAAAACAAATCATTATATTTTATGAAGAATAGAATCGCAACTGTGAATTATTAAAAGAAAATGTCTATAACAATAATGTACTGCAGTTCTATGTGATATCATGTCAAAGCAAAATGACCTGAATATTTATCTGGAAGGTAAAACTAAATTTATATATATGGCAAATAATCCAAGCGTTTCGAAAAAAAAGTTATTATTTTTCAAAACCCTTCTTGCTCAAAAGGAAATTTCAGATGAATACTTTGTCCAGCTACCGAAGACCATCAGTAAGCAGGAGGATTCGTGTGAATCATTTGAAAAATATGATGCTGTTATAGACTCGTCATCTGAAGAATACAGTGAAAGATTCACTGACCTCACACTCAAATTAACATTTCAATCTCACCTCGTTGATGTCTCTGATGTCCTTAAAGAGCTACAGATGGAACTGAGCTCTCAGGAGATAACATTTTAAAGTCCCTGTTTGATGCTAAGAAAGATCCCACTGAAATATGGAAAAAAATGCAATAGAATACCCACATCTACGGTAACATGCACAACGAATGCTTTCTTATTTCTCAACCACTAATTGTTTTATTGTTGCGAATCCATATTCTCCTACCTAACCTAAATCAAGACGCCCTTACAGGTCCCAAATGACGAATACGCACCTGGAGAATCAGCTAAAACTGCTGACCTCTATGTTTCAACCAAATATCCAAATGCTTTCCCACAAAAAGCAGTCACGACAGTCATTAAACGGTTACTTAACTTTATAATTAAAAAAATATTTTTCTTGAAGTTATTATATAATAATTGTTTTCATATAATAATAAATATCGGTTGTTTTTACAAAACAAATGACATTTTTCAGCATATCTAATCAAAATTCCCTGAATGTGGCCTTACTAGATTACAGCTAACTTTAATGCTGCCTTAGAACATAAAAAGGCTCCCACCACTGATCTAACCAATAATGGTCTAGGAAAGAGGCGGCTCCGCCCACAACACTAGCTAATATTGATTAAGGCTCCGGGACTGAACACCTTTTGAAAAGCTAGGGAACTGACTACCTCATTTTCATACTGTCTCCAATACATAATCTCTGTAATGAATTGAATAAAAAAATAGTGATTGGCGGAGATCATAATAAAGATACCAGGTGTAGCACATGTGTCTCATTTATCAACCTCTCGGTATTGTATACCATTAATATAATGATCCACGCTGATCAGTCTTCATTACCATCATTGGGAGTTGGTCAGTTCAGCGGCCACAGTATGTACCCTCCTAGTTATGTACCTTATACCAAGAAAAACAACTTAAATCCGGTTTTTGTCAGCCGCATGTGTTTCCACATGTGTTTCCATTATGAGTGAACCATGTATGTTAACAGCATGTTGCAGCCCCCTGAATGGGACCCAATGTATATAATGTATATATAATCTTTCATATAATTTTATATTTCCGATATTTTCGTTAATAGCTAAAATGAAAATATCTTGCTTTATATAATTATCTGACTATATTAGCTAATGAATGTAGGTAGGTATTACGCAGTGTATTGGTGAATAATGTATAAAAAAAAGCGCTCCATATATGTCATTTGACGGGATTTGTTCTGAAACCGGACGCATATTAGTCCTGAAGAGTAGCCAGAACAGGAGAGGTGTGTGTTAGTCATTACGTGGAGTGCAGCAGTTGGAGCAAGACGTCCTAAGATGTCACGGTTTGGTTTTTGTAGGAATGGTGTTTTTTTGTAAGTTTATACCATAGGTTGTTTTATTGGTTTAAGTGCTCTCATGTTTACCTGTAAGGGCCTAATGTGCAGAGGTCTGTTTAAGTTTTGGAAGAGTACTAGTACAGCCTGCAGGTCGCGTAGCCTGCAGAAAGAGGGGGGAGGGGAGTGTCATGGAGCCTCCCTGTTTATAAATGCCAGTGTTTTACTCACTAGTAGCAGTGTACTAGTGAGCTAATGTGAGTAATTGGTAAAGGTGAACTGGAATGTGGTGATGTTGGTATGTAGTAGGGTAGGTTGTATGTTGTATAAGTTTACTATATATATATATATATATATATATATATATATATATATATATATATATTATATATATATATATATATATATATATATATATATATATATATATATATATAAGCTAACTACCGCTCTCTTGTTGTCAGGCGGTACCTGCCGGCGTCGATGGAGTAGCACTGGCTAGTTACATGATCGCAAATGATGTTGGAGCTACCTTCTCTACCTCTCTCTCTCTCTAGATCAACTCCCCTCAAGGAAGGTTCCTTGACGTTGGTAAGGGGCTCTCGATCAAGGAATTGGATCTGTGCTCCAGTTCCCTGAATTAAGCCTGAATACTTTCCACATCCCCCACAGACGCTGTATAATCCTACGGGTTTAGCGACCTCCTTGATTACAATAATAATAATCATCTAGATCTGCTTGTCTTAGAAGCAGATCTAGATGATTATTATTATTATAATCTCTCTCTCGTTATCTGTTTTTTGTCCTAGAAGCTTGTCTCTGGTTGTTTGTTTGTGATTTAGACTGCTTTTGGTAGAGTATGATTTCGTTGGAGAACGGAAACATACTTTGTGTAAGTCTGCTCACAGAGCATTGGTCAGACTTAGTGATTTTTGACGTTTTACAGAGGTTGTGTATCGAGGCCCCTCAAGGAAGGTTCCTTGATGTTGGTGAGGGGCTCTTGATTTAGGGAATTGGATCTGTGCTCCAGTTCCCCGAATTAAGCCTGAATGCCTTCCACATCCCCCCCCAGGCGCTGTATAATCCTCCGGGTTTAGCGCTTCCCCTTGATTATAATAATAATAATAATAATGTGTATCGAGGGGATACTCGATTCAACCCTGGTCCTAAGTTAAAGCTTCTGACCTACTTTGAACATAAGAATGGAGGAACACTGCAGAAGGTCTACTAGCCCATACAAGGCAGGTCCTTATCAAAACCACCCCATTCCTAAAGCTACCCAAGAATTTACTCCCGAACTCACGACATCAATCAAAACCAGCCCCTCCCACTCGTATAACTGTCCAATTTCTTCCTAAAGCTACTCAGGGTCCTAGCCTCGATTACCCTACTCGGAAGATTGTTCTACGCATCGATCACTCTGTTCGAATACCAGTACTTACCTATGTCCTTTCTAAATCTAAATTTATCCAACGTAAATCCGTTATTCCTGGTTCTTACCTGATTCAATATCCTTAGTATTTTATTAATATCGCCTTTGTTTATTTCCATCATCCACTTATACATCTCGATATCTCCTCGCATTCTACGTCTCTCGAGAGAGTGAATATTCAAGGATCTAAGTCTATCTTCATACGGTAGATTCCTTATACATTGAATCATTTTAGTCATCATTCTCTGTATGTTTTCCAATGAATTTATATCCATCCTGTAGTAAGGAGACCAAAACTGAGCGGCATAATCCAAGTGAGGCTTTATTAATGATGTATAGAGCTGTAAAATAACTTGGACTTCTGTTACTTATACTTCTTGAAAAAATCATAGTACTAATCTGTTGGCCTTATTGCGCACACTCAGGCACTGTTGTCTTGGCTTTAGGTTTCTGCTTACCATAACTCCCAAGTCCTTTTCACACTGTGTGATCAAGCTCTGTTTCGCCCAGTTTATAACTTCGAGGGTTATTTTTATTCTCAAGAACTAGGACCTTACAATTGTCAACATTGAACTTCATCTGTCTCTTTTCAGACCACATTAATTTGTCCAAACTCTCTTGGAGTTTATTGGTATCCTCATCAGAATAAATTTTTCGGCCTATTTTTGTATCATCAGCAAATTTGCTCGTCACTTGTAATTCATTCATGAAGGTCATTAATGTAAATTATGAACAACAATGGGCCTGAAATTGACACTGTGGAACGCCATTAGTGAACAGTCCCCATTCAGATTTGATCCCATTAATGGAAACTCTCTGCTTTCTATTGGTAAGCCATGCCTCTATCCATGCTAGAACTTTACCTCCTATACCATGAGCTGCCACTCTTTTTAAGAGTCTCCTGGCCTTACAGAAATCCCAATAAATAACACCATATTCTTTATAACTGTCTACTTCTTCAAATGTTTTATTGAAGAATGTCAGGCAGGAACGACCTCTCGTGAATCCATGCTGAGATTCATTAATCAAATTATGTTCTTCAAGGTGACTTCTAATAATATCAGCTATAACTGATTCTAACAATTTGCCTGCTATAGATGTCAGGCTTATTGGACGGTAATTTAGTGGAGTGGACTTATCCCCTGATTTAAATATAGGAATTACATTAGCCATCTTCCACATCTCTGGTACAGCACCAGTTTGGACAGACGCATTAAACACCCTCGTTAATATGACTCACGAAATCGTAATGACACGATTGCAAACAAACCATACCACGAACGGGGATAGAACCCGCGATCAGAGATCGCGAGTTATATCCCCGTCCGTGGTATGGTTTGGTACGCTTGTTAATGGCTAAGTTCTAACTTGCATTCCTTAAGCACCCTTGAAAATAATTCATCGGGGCCCGGGGACTTATTTTGCTTCAGGTTATCACCCCTCTAGGGAGGTTCCTTGATGCTGGTGAGGGGCTCTTGATCTAGGGAATTGGATCTATGCTCCGGTTCCCTGAATTGAGTCTGAATACCTTCCCCTCCCCACATGCGCTGTATAATCCTACGGGTTTACAGCTCCTCCAAGATTACAATTATATAATTATAATTCAGTTTATCAACCTGTTTGATAACCATTTCCCTCATGACAATAATATTACTACATTTGTTTTCTTCATGAATTGAATAATTGTTAATTACCAGGATATCATTTATGTCCTATGTAAAGGCTGACAAGAAATAACCATTAAGTAGAGAACACATTTCCTGTTCATTATCAGTCAGCTGTCCATTCCCAATTCTCAGCGGTCCCGTTTTTTCCCCTGACTTTTGTCCTATACACTTGAAAGAACCCTTTTGGATTATCCTTTGCTTCATTAGCAACTTTAATTTCATAGTTGCATTTAGCCTATCTAATCCCATTTTTTTACTTCTCTCTTAAAATGAACATCCTGGCCAATAAGGTTAACCTCTACACTTCTCATGCTCCTACAACTTCCTCTTTTCCCTCCCAATAGGTGCTTTAGTCTATTATTAATCCATCTAGGGTCATTGTTATTTGACCTAATTTCTCTCTGGGAAATATATATACTCTGTGCACGTTGTACATTATAAAGAAAAAATTCATAAACGCAGATCCCTTCGTTATCGTAAGTATGATCCTCGTCAATACAATCATTAGCTAGATTACCCCAATCGAGATTATACAGGTGTTCTTAAAGTACAATATAATCGGGAGAACGAAAACAGGGGACTTTTACCGTATTATCCTTATGTTCGTACTCCAAGGTAATACTGAATGTAATAAATTTGTAATCACTTGCGCCAAGTTCTTCAGTGATCTCCAGATTATTTACGAGTGTTTATTTGACAAGACTAAGGTCGAGCAAATTATTACCTCTGGTAGGCTCAGTTACACATTGTTTCAGAAAGCAGTCGTGAACTTCTTCCAGAAAGTCACTGGACTCCAGAGTACCAGTCAAAGAAATCCAGTTGGTGTGATTAAAATTAAAATCCCCCACTATTACTACGTTATCGTGTCTAGAAGCCCTAACAATTTCGTCTCTAAAAAGTCTCCCTCTATCGTTTTCTAAGCCAGGAGGTCGGTATATTACCCCTGAAATTAGTTTTTCTTGACCTAGAAATTCTACCCATACAGATTCTGTAACCAATCAATCTATTTTTATACTGTTTTTATGCAAGAATTTATATTTTTTGGTACATATACTGCAACTCTTGAACATGACACTCAGCAAGCATATCCCGACTCTTTAAATTATACCAAGTTTCAATTATTGTAATAACATCAAAGTTCCCAGCACATGCTACCAAACGTAATTCATTAATTTCATTTCTTGCGCTTCGGCTGGTAGTATAAAATACATTAATATGTTTTTTTCTTCTGCACCTTTTTCATATTTAACTTTGCTTTTACACAATTTCTGCTTTATCATCACCCTGTGTTATTCGACAACTGCTATTTTTAAAATTAATAATATCAAAGCCTAAATCAATATTTCTACTCTCATTATTTACCATTCCTAAACCCATACCTCTAACTAATCCTAGAGCCCTAACAACACCCTTAACTGAACTAGCGAGAAAACCCATACCTGCCCTGGATACGTGAACCCCATCCCTGGCATACAAGTCATTTTTACCGTAGAAGTGGTCCCAGCTGTCAATGAATGGTACTGCATTATCCTTACAGTGTTTGTCCAGCCAACAATTTATACCAATCGCTCTGGACAGCATCTACGCACTGCCGTAGTCGGGAATTTAGTTATGCTAAGCTTATATTCAGTACTAAGGGAGTTTTATACCTTTTATAGAGGATCTGCTAATGGTCCCCAGTTATGGTCGCTATTTTGTCTCCTTGTTTCTGACGCTGTGATGCTGCTTGGTACATTATGCTGTTTGATGAATGGTTTGTCATATTGTTCAAGCAAGCTGTCCGACTGCTTTGATGGTCGAGAAGTTGTATTGTTTGTGGACTTGTTGTCAGCGACTGTTTAACCCTAAGTCTAGTCGAGTCTTATTGAGACATGACGAGCACTTCGAGCAAATACACACATTCTCACACACACTTGCATATACTAGTATTATTCTTATACTTGATATCACGTACCAGAAGGTACTTGAGAATCGTACTATTACAAGATGTGTCCTCAGCACTATACTACTATATGTACAGTATAACACTGCACTACAAGAGCAGTGTAGGAGCTTATATCCTAAATTATATCAATCTTATTTACATTGATATTGTCCATCTAGACACCTTTGTTATTAAAGATCTCAAATTTTATTTCGTTGGTTTACTATCATCTAGTTGTGATCCCAAAACACTATTTATATTTCTCTCAAATTCAAGAGATAATTGGACTCGATCATTTACTGACAAACTGTTACATAACCAGGAAACATGCTAGATGCTAGAGAAGGGATCAATAAGTTGACCTTCTGGTATTCACTGGAGATGTCTATACTTTATGGATATCGCATACTGTAACACAGCAATTCACGTATACTTTTGTAAGCATCATTCGTAAATCCTTCATGGTGATGAGTATGTCCAAGTTTCGTTTTCATTTTGTTTTCAATTACATTCTACCCTCTTCAGCCATGATGCTGGCATTTGTGAAAATACTGACTGATACTCTGGTGATGCACTCGGTCAGCACATACTGGATATAAAAGCGTATTACCGAGAGTATTATAAAAAAAAGTAGCCACAGGTGCAGATCAAGCAAATTGTGTAGAACTTTTTCAAGTGAGCGACTTGATAAGATTAAAGAGAGTAAAACTTTGTTACAATAAAAACTTGCTCTGCACCTCTCCTTTCTTCAGTACGTCTCTGTACATACATGGATACTGCAGCACGATTTAGTTAAGAGATGGGTTGGTTTTACGAGTTTGAAAGCCTATCGCGTTCACGAGGGTCATTACATCTGCATGCTCTCAGGATATATATATACACACACACACACACACACACACACACACACACACACACACACACACACACACAAACACACACACTTTTATTACTTTAACAATATCGCGAAACCTCATTTCATGGGCAGAAGTGTGATAAGCATGCATGATCTGTGCTATATTAATGAAGCTCAGGAGACGTTGTAAGGGATGTCAGAATGCGGAACTAGCATTGAAAACAGAGTGGAGGCTAATAAAGAAAACTGGTTATTATAAAAAGGGGAAGCGCTAAATGCGAAAGGGTTATACATCGCATGAGGAATGGGGGGAGACAATCAGGTTCGATCTATGGAAGGAAAGGACAGGCCCACTTCTTTGCCTCAAGAGCTACTCACAGTAGGTCTTTGCGCTATTATTTTTATTATTACTATTATTATTATAATTAATATTATTTATGTGAAGTGTTAAACCTGTGTGGGTTAATCAACCTAAAGAGCGGTAATGGAGGCTTCATCCTCGGTCCGATAATAGCGAGACAGAAACCACACCCTGGTTGTCATACCTACCCCGCTCGTTGTGGCCACAATATCTATACTGATTACAGAGTGGCACAGTACCCAACGGTCAAAGACCAAATTAACCCACTGACTGAAATGTAAGAGGCGAGACCAGGAGCTGGAGATCGGCCTCCACAAGCACAATTTGGTGAGTACATATGAACATAAGCTACCTGTAACACATAGGATATGGCTCAAGAAATCGTAATGACACGATTGCAAACAAACCATACCCCCGGCCGGGGTTGAACCCGCGGTCATACAGTCTCGAAACTCCAGCCCGTCGCGTTAGCCACTAGTGGCTAACGCGACGGGCTAGAGTTTTGAGACTCTATGACCGCGGGTTCAATCCCGGCCGGGGGTCTGGTTTACATAGGATATGGTATTATCAAAGTCTACTACACTCACAAAATCTCGCTCCGTCTCTCCATGCATCCAGCATCTCTCATTCCCCCCTCCCTCATTTTTTTCTCTCTACAACCAACTTACACCCAGCATCTCCCATTCCTCTCTCACTCTCTCTCTTTTCACATCCAGCACCTCTCATCCCCACCCCCCCCACCTCCTCATACATACAACATTCTTCTAAGTTACTACATCTTCCAACAACCATTATTATTCACCATTCCACTTCTTCCCGAAGCCTGTATCTCCCATCCCTCACCATTCTCTTATCTGGCCACAGCCAGCATGAGTAACTCCCCTACCATCCCTTCTCTTCCTTCACCAGATTCCCTCACCCCCACTATCCATTCTCTTCCTACACCCAACTTTCCTCAACCCCCCCTCCACTATTCCTTCTCTTCCTACACCTACATCTATTATCTTTTCTTGCATCATTCTTAATATTCCACCAACCACATCCACATTTCAGGCTACTTATCGAGAGCACGAACAGCCTGACTGACCAGGCTGTGAATCAAGGTCTGGTCTAACATCGGCCAGCAGGGACGATGATATCTGGAACCATAAAGTATACACCCCTACTGTGCATCTCCCAAATTAAACTCATCAAATAGAACGGGAGCTGCACTCAAGCAGACAGTAAACGCTAGGGCTCTGCCCGCTGCAAGTGTGAGAATACTTCCTGATCATCCACAGCGCCACGAAGAAAAGTACTACAGATTAACATTCTCAAATCTGTGTAAGAGACAGAAATTGTTCTGGCTAAATGCACTACGTGACACGTATGCACGAGAAATGTCTCTCGATACATTTACGTCAGGTGGGAACACCCCAAAATAACTAATGCACTTCTAAGCTGAGAGATGAAGCATCTCTCTTTCAGTAATGCGGAAATACCTGTATGTTTTAACAGATTTAAGAAGTACCTCCTTTCAGGATACTCCAGACGCCTACATCTTAACCAGGTCTACGAAGTGGCTGTCGTACACAAGGAGTGGAGAGTCTACAAGGATGGAAGCAGCTTTTGAATTATCATCTAGCAAGGTTCTAGCGCGACTGCAGTTGAATAGGGGGTTCCTACAACGTTACGCCCTCCTAAGTGGCAGACATGCATGGGTCCCCTCACAGGTCATGTACTTCAACTGCTACAAATTTAGACATGTGAAGAAGTATTGCTTGGAAGAAGCCACATGGGGAAATTGAGTTGGCACCTAATTTACAATGAATTGCCAGCAGTTTTGTCTGAAACAGTGTTATACAACAGGTGTGAGGGCCTGGCACCCTAAGTGTGGAGAAGGGCCCCGGATCTTTGCCAAAAAGCGTCAACCCCAGACTGATACACCCAGCTCTGTTTATCCCACTTAAACACTCAACCATGCTGATTCCGCCCAGCAGTGTTGATCATGACATAACTCGGTCCAAGCCAGCCTCACTTATCCTACCTGACACCTGTTCTGTAACTCGAACCAACAAAAATAAAGTACTGGCAGCATATAAAGTATGATAAATGCCAATGACAGGCGCTAGAAGATTTGTGATAGTCTGTATTCAAACGGTTGACCATCAAAGAAATTACTGTCATCCTCTCCCCTCAAGGAAGGCTCCTTGATGTTGGTGAGGGGCTCTTGATTTAGGGAATTGGATCTGTGCTAGAGTTCCCCGAATTAAGCCTGAATGCCTTCCACATCCCCCCCCCCAGGCGCTGTATAATCCTCCGGGTTTAGCGCTTCCCCCTTGATTATAATAATAATAATAATACTGTCATCCTCAAAGACGGTCTTGCAAACGACTTTGGAAACATGTAGGATCCTTTCCCTGAAAAATTAACTTCAGAGTATCTGTCAAGAATTACCAGCACTACGAGAATCTTTAAATTCACCTCGTTTACTTCACTGTCCTTAGCAAAGATCTTCTGGTCTCTGCTAAGAGTAACAAAGTAAACGTGTTGTGTCTACAAGAACCATATAAATTCCTAGCATTATAAACAAAATTCCTCCAAAACTGTCACGATATCCAGTACATTAACTGTCAAGTCTAATACATCGAACATAAAACTAACAAACTGCTTCTGGTAAGCACATCGTCAGCCACATAGGACAGACGCATCCTGGACTAATCCACATTGGTTGTCCTGAACTCTAAACACGGGAAATTCGCACAAGACCCTATGTAGGCATCAAGTCCATAATGGCATAGTAAGTTAAGTGTTCATGAGTGTAGCAGTTCGTGAGTGTAACCAGTACTAGAAATAACATTATCCAGAATGTTGTCAAAAAGGAAAGAGTCCACAAAAACAGAAATAGGCTGGAGAAATAACGCATCGCAGAAATTTAAAGTCTCATAATCGACTGTGTAAAATGAAAAACGTATCTGCACGTTAGGTATTGTAATAAAGACGAGCAAAACCTTGCTTCCTCTCTCCACGTCAGAAGCAATAACCAACTATACAAATGAGGGGAGGAGAGGGTTAAAACCATCCCTTGCAGTTGCCAAAGCAGCCACACTCACCGTTTGTTAAATAATATTACAAACATAAATGATATATAAACCTACTAATATGAGAATAATAGATAAAATAATGATATACAGGAAACCTTTTTCTAGGCTCTCAGATACTGAAGAATAAATACATTCTTAAAATAAACATCTTAAACTTAACAATAATAGTTAGACAGTAAATATGGTACGAAGACCAATTAATATACATACAAGTTCCAGGTAAGACACAGTCTTTCATTTTAGTTTAACTTCCTTAGCTCTGGAAGGCTTTTTGCAGTGTCTTCAGATATTTTGTCTTATCTACATTATTTTTGGCCTGAGCACCATAGTAAAGATTATTATTATTATTATTATAACTATTATTATTATCAATATTATTATTATTATATTTAGGGGAAACGATGAACTCGAAGAGATCATACAGCGCCTGAGAAATGGAAAGTGGTCGGGTTTGATCCGAGAAGAGGGACTGTAATTCAATTCCTTGCATCAAGAGCCCTTCACTAGGATCAAGGGACACTCCGTCCTTGAATAGTTACCATTAAATAACAATAAGGCACAATACCGTGACTGGAACAATACACAAATAACCCGCACATAGAAGAGAGAGGAACTTACGACGACGTTTCGGTCCGACTTGGACCATTTACAAAGTCACACCAACAGAAAGGAGAGGAGAGAGTATATATAGGCCAGCAGTCAGGCCTATATATACTCCCTCCTTCTCTCCTTTCTGTTAGTGTGACTTTGTAAATGGTCCAAGTCGGACCGAATCGTCGTCGTAAGCTCCCCTCTCCAATGTTCCGGTTATTTGTATAGTTATCAATAATATATACTTCTTGTTAAAATTTGTTTCACTGCATTCGTGTTCCTCTTGATATAAATATGTCTACCAACCATATTTTTTAAGCAAAATTGGATACAACAGAAATGTGCTGCTACCCTGTTTTAAATGACACTTTCGTAGTAGGAACAATGTGGGGAGCGTCAGGACCACGATCGTCATATTCCATGATTTCCATCACGTGAAGTAGGTCACATACATAGCGTTGAAATTTGTCAGCCTGAGCTGCAAGACTTGGGGATATTGTGAGGACATTGTTAGGTATTCCATTTTAAATAGGTAAGAATTAATACAAATTCTTCGTGCTGGTTACAGCCAGATGAGGTGTGTGTGTGGTGTGTGTGTGGTATGTGTGTGGTGTGTGTGTGGTGTGTGGTGTGTGTGGTGTGTGTGGTGTGTGGTGTGTGTGTGTGTGTGTGTGTGTGTGTGTGTGACAGATGGAGAGCGACATACCTATAAGACCAAGACCTAGGTGAGAGGAGACAGTGGATGCTAAAGTAAAGGCGAAACGGTGAGGTGGCTGGTCTTGTGTGACAGATACCGGTGCTGAAGGACTTGCTAGAAACATGTAGTGGTTCACAAATGAAAGCTTATACATAATTGCAAGAATATCTCTTTCATTAGAATATTCTGAATTACTCTGATTCCCTAAACTTTATAATAGATCACTGCATAACCTCCCTATAATATTACATCATTTTTGCCTTCCCAGTGACCTCGTATAAAGCGTAAAGTGGACAGTAATGGTTTATGCTCCGTATTTTCAGTATAGGTGAAATGACATCACCATTCGTCATTAATATTTCCATGAAACATATTGAAGAAAATTTGGGTGGAGGACGGTAGGTATTAGGAAAATTATTATATTATAATAAAAAAAGCGCTAAACCTACAAGGGTCATTGGTAATAGGAAAAGATGCAGGAAGAAAGGTAACAGAAGAAGGAGGAAGTGAGTGGAAGGGGAAAAAGAGAGGAAGGTGGTGATACAGAAGAATGGTGAAAAGTAGGTTAAGTAGTAAAGAGAAAGAGAAGCTTTTTCAAAATTGGATACATCAGAAGTGTGCTGCTACCCTATTTTATATGAGTTACACAATGTTAACAAAAGCTAAATGTGTTTCCCAGTTATAGTCCATTACGTAGGATACGGCTCATACAAAGTGTTGGAATCTCTCAGCCTGGGCTGGGAGACTTCAATGGGGCAATGAGGATTTCGTAAGGTATTCCAGTAAAGGATTTTCAGTGTAGTAGAGGAGATTATGTCGGTAAAAGGAGAATGGAGAGGGAGGGGGAAGGAGGGTCAAGTGGGAGGGAAAATATGAAATGATGGGTGGTATAGAGTGAAAGATTCGTGTGAAGATGGGAAAAACACTGCGGGAGGGGGAGGGGAGAGAAGTGGGTAGGGGCAAAACGCTATTGTAAGTGGAGGGAAGGGGAAGGGTTTGTTAGTTATTTATGATACTGCATCTTGGAGAAGGGTTAATGAGGAGTAGGGAAGATGTTGAAGGTAAGATTTCCTCTCTTTTTGCCATCATCAGCTCTCCTGAGGAAAATTAGACGGGCTAGGAGGTGCACTGTTGTACTTCTTGTGCTCCCTTGTTCCCTTTCTGTCTGTTTAAGGTTTGAGGAGAATTTTGATCTGGTACATCACTCCAATCTTGGAAATCAAAAAAAGTTAATACAATACACAAAGGAACACCCAAGGCAACATTAACAAACAATAAATATTACTAGTAATACTAAAATAAACACAAATATTATCAACAGGTTAAAAGAAGCAGCCCTGTCCTCCCCTTTGTGTGCCCCCTGACCAGCGCATCCCGTTGTCTGATAAACTTGTGATGTTGCTCCACGTCTGGAAGCCTAATCTTGACTTAAGTAGATGAGCACATATCTGAGGTCTTCAGAGCTGCTTCCCCAGTGTTCTGAATTCTAATGCCTTGAGTTTTATCATATCTATTAATCTCCGTATGGTGTTTGCTTCTTTAGTTGACTCCACGTTCTCCCTGCCCTTACACTAAATATCTTATACTAGTCTTTACTGTCAAACAATGTCTGTGAACTTTATCAGTACCCCTGAATATCTAGTTTACTGTCATCACTTTCTTGAGTGTTTGCTGTCTGAAGTGGTGAGATTTAGTACTTTTCAGTTCTTGACATTTCCTCGCAGTCTAGTTCTTGGCATCTCCTCGTAGTTCAGTTCTTGGCATTAAATCGTAGTTCAATTCTTGGCATTTCCTCGTTGTTCAGTTCTTGACATTCCCTCGTAGTTCAATCCTGGCATTTCCTCGTAGTTCAGTTTTTTGGCATTTCCTAGAAGTTCAGTTCTTGGCATTTCCTCGTTGTTCAGTTCTTGGCATTTCCTGGAGGTTCAGTTCTTGGCATTTCCTCGTAATTCAGTTCTCAGTTTCAGCAACAGTCTGGTTACAAATCTTTTAATTTTAGTTAGCGTTTTTAATACGTTTGACTAGGCGAGTTCTCTACACTGTTGCCGTGTAGTCTAAAATTGCTCTGATGTACAAGATTTGCAATGTTCTGTGTAATTTCCTATTCAGATTCCTCAAAGCAATTATACATATGCCAACCTTGTATATGATGTTGCAATTGTTTCAGTCCTGGTTATTATTATTTTATTATTATTGTTATTAGAATTTTAATTATATTCATGAAGAAGCATTAAAACAATAGGGATTATACAGAACCTGAGAAGAGAATGGAATGGAGAATATAAGAACATAAGAATCGAGGAACACTGCAGCAGGCCTTCTGGCCCATACTAGGCACCTCCTCCTCAAAACCAATCATTCCCGCCCACCTAATTGGGAGGACAACTCCTGTTCCTTGTATCAAGAGTCATACACCAGCATCAATGCACGCCCGTACCCTTGAAGGGAGTCAAGCATGAAATTGATGAACAGATAATATTTACAAACAAGACGAGGCCAGACAAGAGGAGGACAGAATGAGTGTGTGGTGGTGAGAAGTTTGCTCATTCAGAGGTTACAGAAAACACAAGGTCAAGTTTTGTGAGAGAGCAGCAAGTGAACACGTAAGGCTGACACCATGTCTCGCTGTATTAAAACTGCATTGTTCTCCTCACCACAAATTGCTTTGATTTAAAAAAAAATCTATTCTGGCTTTTATTATTTTTCTTCGTGGGAGTTTAAAACCGCGCTGGTTATCATTGTTTTATATATTACATGGATCTGATGGTTCTTGTGTTCTTACATTTTCACTTAAAGAACTATTTTAGTCATTAATACCAAACACTGCTTTAGCCTACGGGGTCTAGTACAGTGAAGGTGCAGTGACACGCACATGTGCGGTCACTGAAAGTCTCTCTCTTTCTCAAGAGACAGGGACAAATACAATAACTGGGAATGTGATACAGTGAATCAAAGAGTAACAAATACAATAACTGGGAATGTGATACAGTGAATCAAAGAGTAACAAATACAATAACTGGGAATGTGATACAGTGAATCAAAGAGTAACTTAAACAATGAAGACAGATTGTCCGAGTAAATAGGTACTATGACTGATATTGTTTATGGTATATGTGAATGACATACCAGGGATAAAAACGATTCAGACTGATCCATGTTTGCAGCTGATGTAAAATTAATGAAAATAAAAACCAATGAGGATAAGCAAAGGCTACAAATGGACCAGAACAAACATTAGGAGGGGTCAGGGAAGTGGCTACTGAAGTTCAAAACCCCCGTAAATGAAAAGTTATGAAAATTGGGAAAGGATAAAAAATACTTCAAATTGAGAACACATTCGAGAAACAAGAGGCTGCAACCGTCACTCAAGGAGGAAGAACCAGGGGTGAGCACAGTGTCCAGCATAGTGCCAGAGACACATATCAACCGAATAAGACAATAACATCGAAAATACTCAGAGAAATAACAACGGTCGATAGGGACAGACTGTTCGAAAGGAGAGAAACAGGTACACGAGGGCACAGGGCACACAACATCGCCTCAAAAATCTATAATCGCCACACAGAGTAAATTATGTGACGAGATCAGTCACCATGGATAAGAACTGAAAAAAAAGACAATTGTGAAATAAAACACTCGAGTAGTGTTTTATTTCACAATTTATTTGATTTTACTGGCGAAAATATTCGGCCAAGACTGACTTCTTCAGTCCTGGATGAAGACACTCGTGACGAAAAGCTTTATTCAATAAACTTTCCTTACATTGCATATGTGTCATATTTCACAAATAGTCACGATGCACACAGGTATGTGAATAAGTCGTACTGTACGTGTATAAGCTGCTCGTGTACATGGAGTCATATGTACGTAGATATACATATATATATATATATATATATATATAAATATATATATAAATACATATATATATAAATATATATATAAATATACATATATATATATAAATATATATATAAATATATATATATATATATATATATATATAAACATATATATATATAAATATATATATAAATACATATATAGATATAAATATATATATATATATATATATAGCTATATATATATAAATATATATATATATATATATAAATATATATATATATAAATATATAAATATATAAATATATAAATATATATATATATATATATATATATATATATATATATATATATATATATATATATATATATGTCGTACCTAATAAGCCCTACTTCCTTTAAAAGTAAACTTTCACCCCAAAAAAATCTTTTCAGAAAGTTTAATCATTTTTTTAGATTGACAATAATATGAATATTTATATTTTTTGACCAAAAATAACTTAAAACCCTCACCTAACCTCCCTTAATTTAACACAATTTTTTAAAACTAAATTCTTCAGGGTAATATTTAGTGAAGGGATTCAGGGAAACCGGTTATTTTCATATAGTCGGACTTGAGTCCTGGAAATGGGAAGTACAATGCCTGCACTTTAAAGGAGGGGTTTGGGATATTGGCAGTTTGGAGGGATATGTTGTGTATCTTTATATGTGTATGCTTCTAGACTGTTGTATTCTGAGCACCTCTGCGAAAACAGTGATAATGTGCGAGTGTGGTGAAAGTGTTGAATGATGATGAAAGTATTTTCTTTTTGGGGATTTTCTTTCTTTTTTGGGTCACCCTGCCTCGGTGGGAGACGGCCGACTTGTTGAAAAAAAAAAAAAAAAAAAATATATATATATATATATATATATATATATATATATATATATAAACACTGATCTCTGGCTGAAGGAGACTCGAACCTACGAACCTTGGAACAAGGTACGCAGTGCTATACCAATCTCACCACAGTGGACAA
>NC_091316.1:15434902-15449902 GCF_038502225.1 Cherax quadricarinatus
ACGGAGCCATCACAGGCTGGTGGATGAAGAGCCCCCTCACCAGAAACCAGGCAGTTCCCCCCCCCCTCCCTTAAAGGGTGGAGGATTGAGAGGTTTAACCTTGTTACCTTGCCAGAAAATACAGAGGACCAGTTTGCACACTACTTTGAACATTGTGAAATGGATTGCCTCGATGCCCTTGGTCGATCTAGAAGTGTCTCGCCTCGATTTTTTTTATTCTAAAAATTAGATGTAACACAGTGTGTGGCTGCCCTGACGTTACAAGGTAAGTGTTTTGATTATTTGTCATTGTTCTCTTCCTGTTTGCAGTTTCTGAAACAGAAAATACAATCCTGCTAGAAAACTACTTTTAATAATAATAAAAAAAAAAATTTAAATGCTGCCCATTTACAATCATTATGTCAAGGCTATTTGTAGGACACTTCATGTCTCTCTCAGTCACTGGAACAACACTTCCTGCCTTCCTCAAGGTCACTGGAACAACACCTCCTGTCTTCCTCAAGGTCACTGGAACAACACTTCCTGCCTTCCTCCAGGTCACTGGAACAACACCTCCTGTCTTCCTCAAGGTCACTGGAACAACACTTCCTGTCTTCCTCAAGCTCATTGGGAACAACACTTCCTACCTTCTTCAAGGTCACTGGAAAGATCCTTCCTCTCTCCCTTAAGTTACCTGAAGGGGCCCACCCCTTTCTTTCAAGGTCACTGCGAACACACCTTCCTATCTCCCAAAACTTCATTTGAAGTTATTTTCCCTGCCAAGGTCACTGAGAGGACTTCTTATCTCCGTGAAGGTCAACGGGAACACACCTGTTATCTTGAACGTTACTTCAAGATTTTTAGACATTGCAAGTAAGTGCTTTTGTCTGTAGTTATTATTATTCTTCTATGCATGGAGAAGTACAATGCCTGCACTTTAAAGGAGGGGTTTGGGATATTGGCAGTTTGGAGGGATATGTTGTGTATCTTTATACGTATATGCTTCTAAACTGTTGTATTCTGAGCACCTCTGCAAAAGCAGTGATAATGTGTGAGTGTGGTGAAAGTGTTGAATGATGATGAAAGTATTTTCTTTTTGGGGATTTTCTTTCTTTTTTGGGTCACCCTGCCTCGGTGGGAGACGGCCGACTTGTTGAAAAAAAAAAAAAAAAAAAAAAAAAAAAAAATATATATATATATATATATATATATATATATAAATATATTTAAATATATATATATATATATATATATATATACACGCATACATATACCCGTGTAGAACAACCACTGTGAAAAAATGGCAAAATTCCAAGCGCTTTCGTGACTTCTCACTGCATATTGCACATTTACACGTATGTAGATTATTAAGTGATTCAGTGATTTATCGCCTCTTTGGCCCTGTCTCTCAGCCGGCCTTCTAAATTGGAAAGTTAATAATTTAAGCATGAGAACTATTAAGAAACATTAGGAAAATTAAAAGATGTATTTGGAACAGAAGGACTCGAACCCATGCTGCTTTGGCCTGCCTCATGGTGGGCGAAAACATGACACCCTTATCCACTGAACCATACGATCCTTAAGGATCATATGGTTGAGTGGATAAGGGCGTCATTTGTTTTCGCCCACCATGAGGCAGGCCAAAGCAGCATGGGTTCGGGTCCTTGGCTAGTGCAGTGTTGTTATTGAACAATACCACTCTTTCGTGGTTAGCTCTTGGCTGTCCTCGTGAAGAGGGACTTGACAAAACCCTTGTAACAAGTCCAAGGTTGAAAAGACTTTGTTATCTCCGATGTTACGTAAAAGGTCACAAGTACAGGAAGTGGGAAGCAATCAGAGATAGTTTTCGCATTTAACTTCCTAAAGTCAAACAGTGGGCGCCAAGTACCATCCTTCTTAGGTACTAGAATCAAGGGTGCATTCCAGGGTGAATTGCTAGGTGCAATAACTCAATCATCAAGCATCCCACTGATCAATTCTTCTGTGACAGCAACTTGTGAATGAGGCATTCTGTACACAGGTATATAAATAGGTCTGGTACCAGGTTCAAGTGGGATACAATGGGACAATAAGTTCGTTATACCCATCTTCTCACCTACTAAGGCAATGGGTTTACGACGTTTGTTCAATACATTATAGGGATGGTACTTGGCGCCCAGTGTTTGACTTTAGGAAGTTAAATGCGAAAACTTCCTGTACTTGTGACCTTTTACGTAACATCGGAGATAATAGTCTTTTCAACCTTGGACTTGTTACAAGGGTTTTGTCAAGTCCCTCTTCACGAGGACAGCCAAGAGCTAACCACATTTTTCACTCCTACAGGTCATTATCACTTCCTCTGTATGGCTTTCGGATTAAGATCTTCGCCTATCACATCCTCGAGGCCCATGACTAATATCTTTAGAGGTCTCATAGGTAACGCACTTATGGTGTACTTAGATGACGTAATCGCCATGTCTGAAGACATGGATACACACTTGAAAAGACTTGATGTAGTACTTGGTAAGCTTGCAGAAGCCAATTTAAAGATCAAACTGTCTAAATGTCAAATTTTCAGATTGGAAATCAAGTTTCTTGGTCACGTAGTCACTCCTAGAGGGGTTACAACTGACCAAAGTAAAGTAACTGCAGTATTAAATTTTCCATCTCCCAAAACTGCTGATGCTGTAAGATCCTTTGTGGGCTTAGCAGGTTTTTATAGATCTTTCATTGCCAATTTTTCTTCCATAGCAGCTCCTCTACCTGAGTTGCTTAAGAAAGATCCTCCTATCGTTTGGACCTTCCATCAAGAAAGAGCATTCCAAACTCTAAAAGAAAAGCTAACATCTGCTCCAGTCTTGAAATTTCCAGATTTTTCTAAGCCCTTTTATCTGACAACTGATGCTAGTTCAATTGGCATAGGTTCCATACTAGCTCAGAAGAGTGATGACAAGTACAACGTAGTTGCATTTGCTAGATGAGTCCTTACAAAGGCTGAACATAATTATACAGTAACTGAGCAAGAAGCTTTAGCAATAGTATGGTCTTTAAAGCACTTCTGAGACATTATATATCAGTACTCTGTTCATGTCTTGAGAGACCATGCTCCACTGATACCTTTATTCCAGAACAAAGAACCTACCGGAAGGTTAGGCAGATGGACCTTGACTATCCAAGAGTTCAATCCTACCTTTGAACACTTACCTGGCAAGTCAAATGTAGAAGATTGAGACACTTATGCAGCATATGGGAATCTTTATTCAGGAAACGTTTCGCCACACAGTGGCTTCATCAGTCCAATACAAAGAGGAAGGCGTAAGGAGAGGAGGAGAATGAGGTAATCAGTTTCAGGAAACGTTTCCTGAATAAAGATTCCCATATGCTGCATAAGTGTCTCAATCTTCAACTTGTCGGTTTTTCAAACCATTCATCACAACTGTCAGACACTGCAGCATTATGGGATCTTGTTACAAAGAATTTTTCAACACTTGTTCAACCTTTGGACGAAGACCTACTTCGACTAGTGGATGGTACCACTATGACCCCGCCTCCACCTGCTTCACGTCACCTCACTACAGCATATAAGCCACGTCTACGGCCCTATGCTGTACATTCTACAAGATTGATGGACTGAACACATCGACTCCAGGTTGAGGGACTGATTACCTCATTCTCCTCCTCTCCTTACGCCTTCCTCTTTGTATTGGACTGATGAAGCCACTGTGTGGCGAAACGTTTCCTGAATAAAGATTCCCATATGCTGCATAAGTGTCTCAATCTTCAACTTGTCGGTTTTTCAAACCATTCATCACAAGTCAAATGTAGTCACAGATGCTTTATCGTGACATGTTAGTATAGTAACAACAGACCCTCCATTTTGTACAGAGGACATAATGAATGCTCAAAGAACAGATCCCATGTGGTCTGGTGTGATTCGATTCCTGCTCCAGGAAGATCTTATTCTGACTGTGAAGCCACCAGCACCCATCAGTGAGTTTGTCATGAACCACGAATTGCTGTACCGCACAGCCGAGCTGGGTACTCCAAGCAGACGGGTATACCAGTTAGTAATTCCACAGTCACTAGTGCATGTAACCTTACAGCTAGTTCACAATGTACCAGGTGTTGAGCACCCTGGTATGGATTGTTCAGTAAAACAAGCCAGATTGAAATACTTTTGGCCTCGTATGGCAACTGATATTTCTGAATATGTTAAGAAATGTAGTGTCTGCATGCAAAACAAAGGCAATGTTAATGGTCCTAATCCAATCCAGGTGTATCCAACTACTAGCAAACCATGGGAAAGAGTTGTGCTAGATCTGTTAACTAATTTTTAATGTTCCCTCCAGGGTAACAAACATCTGTGTGTTATGGTAGATCATTTCGCCAGATATTGTGAGTTAGTTCCTACTGCAGATAAGACTGCCAAGACAGTAGCTAAAGCATTTAAAGAACACATTATCTGCAGGCATACAACTCCTAAGTCCCTAGTAACCGATAATAGGGATGAATTCTGTGATGAGATTCTTGAAAATTTGTGTACTTTGTACAAGATCTCTAAATCTACCATTGTTCCTCACCATCCTGCTAGTAATGGGTTGGTGGAATGAACCAATAAGAAAGTACTTGATGTCTTGAGAGCCACTATCAATCCCAACAGTGAGATTTGGGATGAAGTTATACCTGATGTTCAGTGTGCCATAAATTCTGCTTACAATGTTTCTATTGGTGACACTCCACATTATGCATTGTACGGTGTAGATAAACGTTTGCCTTATGAGTTGTTATATTCTAGCCCGAAACCAAATTACAACCCTGATAATTTCATAGCAACTCGTACCAGCTTACCTCAAAGTGTTTTAAGAAGAATCCGTGAAACATTTCATAAATCAACAACAGAATTTACAAGTCACTAATACTTGAGCAAAGTTATGCTGACTAACTTTCACAAAACGTCTGCAATGACTAAGCTCGACCAAAAGTTTGTTGGTCCTTCCCGAGTAGTTGAACTTGAAATAAGTATAAGGTTAGAGAAATTAGTACTGGTCAATATAAAAAATCGCATTTAGATAATATGAAGTTAGTATGAGATGATAATGAGGTTCCTACCCAGACTAATGTGACAGACTCGAACAATTCTCCTGACTCTGTACCCTCTACCTCTAATACTCAGTCAGACGATCAACCTGAATGTCATTATTCCCTACGTACATGACAAGTATTGAGAAATCCTCAAGTATCATTTGTAAATACCAATTCAGATCTGCCTCAACCATGGCATGAGTTAGCCAGTGCAACAGAGTTTCAACCTCCCAGAGATGATACCCTTTCTGCATATCTAAATCTTACCCCAACAGAGCTGCGGTTAAATGTAAATAACCTGTATAGATGAATACTAGAGTTTAATCTGTATTTCAACTGTCTGTTACAATATCAACTTATTAATATTCAGGAACTTTTTTTGTGTGTTCAAGTTCTCTCTGAATTCCGAGAGTAAACAGTCTAGATTTGAGTGCACCAAATCTGCCTTTTCTGTTAAACACTTCTTTCTTTGTACATATCCTTCCTCAGAATTCGTAGATCACATGAATACCGATCGATCGATCCATTTATTTTTTATCACTTTTATTATATAATCCCACCGTTGAATCTACTATTTCTATGAACTGTGCTATATCATACCTTGTAATGCATTGCAATAAGTTCCATTACATTAGCTTCCATCCTGATAATCTCCTTATGTATGTTATCATGTTCAACTGTTGTGTACTTAGACACTGTACAGAATCAGCCCACAGCCATACGCCTGTCACCTTTAGTTTGTGTTAGCTGTATGTTGGGATGCCATACATTAGCGTCGCTGAGCTCTCAGCAGTATCAGTTACCAGTAGTTTCAGTTACCAGTAGTATCAGTTACCAGTAGTTTCAGTTACCAGTAGTATCAGTTACCAGTAGTTTCAGTTACCAGTAGTGTCAGTAGTAATGACTCATACCAACTGTTACTGATTCACTGCCTCCTGCATGAATCACTGAATGTTATTCACTGACTGTTACTGCTGACCTATTATGATTTGTATGCCGCTTACCCTCCAGGCACTCGCCAGAGCAGTTTAAGTTAAGAACATAAGAATGTAGGAACACTGCAGAAGGCTTACTGGCCCATACGAGGCAGGTCCTTATCAAAACGACATCTACCTAAAGTTGAGTTGTAAGAGAGGAGACAGGTCATGCCTGGCATCCCCATATATTCTATCCGATATATGTGCTAGAACATCCGATGTGAATGTTTATTACCCAATCCATGTTTCGAACCCTCATTTGGCAGCACCAAATACGTAAAACTTGCTATTTTTCTTAAATAGCAACACTCTTCTTGCTGAATAGAGAAAGTGAAAATTTATGTATGCAATAATTTTGCAAAAATCATTCTGAACCTAACGAAAAAAATATATTTCATTGTGTCTGTTTATTATTCAATTATGTAAACAAATATAAAATATATTAAGTTGGATTAGGCTGAATTAAATTGCGCTTGTTATAAGGTTAGGTAAGTTTCCTAAGGTTCTTTTGGTACAAAATTATGAATTTTCATATTAATATAAATGTAAAAAATATATCTTTAAACGTATAAGAGAAAATTTTTAGAAAGGACTTAATTTTAAATGAGTTCTTGCTAAATGGCCGGTTTTACCCATTCGGCACGACATATATACATACATACATATATATATATATATATATATATATATATATATATATATATATATATATATATATATATATATATATATATATATATATATATATATATATATATATATATATATATATATATATATATATATATATATATATATACACATACATATTCACGGGTCACCTTCGGTAGCCTGGCGTCAACAGAGGTCACGTGAGTAAAAATGAAATCAATCAAATTTGAGTCATATTCGTCATTCACATAATATGCCACCTGCCAACCCCATTTATCTAAATATCAACGTAACGTAACAGTGTATAGTTTTAAGTAACCTCCTAGCTAGCAAAGAGGAAATACCATGGCTATTTTTATAAGTATATTGTTAGGATAAGAATAAATGAAAAAATAAACGATGAGAAAATGATAAAACTCGTTGAATTCCATTTCGTTATACTGTAATAAAGTAAGAGAACACGTCGGGTTAGCTGGTGAACTTGAGACTTCAAGATCACCAACTACAGCTTCACGCTGTGTTTATCTGGTAAGAACAAACTGCAGCCCAGAATAGATGTCAGAGTGGCCAAGTTGACCTTAAGCAAGCAGATATTCACTTTTAGACCATGTTCAGAGAATTATACAATATGGTGTGTTTGTGGCATACACTTCACTGTGAATCCACATGCCCGCCCACACCAGAATCAGCACGAAGCTTTTCAACAGTTCCTGGAAATAGATTCTTCACAATAGTGAAGTAAAAACGAACGTTGCAGAGCCTGATAAAGCCACGATAAAGCTCTACACAGAGCGAAACATCGTCTTCTCACAGTTCTTGGAAATGTAATCATAGCAAAAAAATTTTCTCTTGTCTACTATTTTTGCCGTTCATTATTGAACCCCCCCCCCAAAAAAAAAAAAAACATATTCACAAGGAAGTAAGTCTGTTGTATTAATGTCTTATAACACGTCGCTTTAAAAGTGCTGTCATTCTCACCCGTGACAAACATTTTACATTATCTAAGAAAACTGTAAATTATTATTACATTCACGAGGAAACGATAAGCCCTTAGGAACCCCGCAGCTCCTGAGGCAATCAAGTTTGATCCAGTGAAACGGGTAGGCGGCTCCAATACCCTGGATTAAGATCCCTTCATCAGTATCAAGGCAGCAGTATGATGACAACCGTGAAGCAGAGCACACAAGCTTGGCCTCACTGCTGTCACCACTTGCCAATGTCTGTTTTGTTAATGTACTTCTTTCTTCGTGAAGTTAAACACAAACCGCTGGATATACTGCTTCTGCTTGCTGTTGCTGTAAGACAGCTGCTTCTGCTTGCTGTTGCTGTAAGACAGCTGCTTCTGCTTGCTGTTGCTGTAAGACAGCTTCTTCTGCTTGCTGTTGCTGTAAGACAGCTGCTTCTGCTTGCTGCTGTTATAAGATAACGGCTTCTGCTTGCTGCTGTTATAACTGCTTCTGCTTGCTGCTGTTATATGATAACTGCTTCTGCTTGCTGCTGTTATAACTGCTTCTGCTTGCTGCTGTTATATGATAACTGCTTCTGCTTGCTGCTGTTATAACTGCTTCTGCTTGCTGCTGTTAAAAGATAACTGCTTCTGCTTGCTGCTGTTATAAGATAACTGCTTCTGCTTGCTGCTGTTAAAAGATAACTGCTTCTGCTTGCTGTTGTTGTAAGATAACTGTTTCTGCTTGCTGCTGTTATAACTGTTTCTCCTTACTGTTGTTGTAAGATAACTGCTTCTGCTTTCTGCTGTTATAAGATAACTGTTTCTGCTTGCTGTTGTTGTAACAACTGCTTCTGCTTGCTGCTGTTATAAGATAATTGCTTCTGGGTGCTGCTATTATAAGATAACTGCTTCTGCTTGCTGCTGTTATAAGATAACTGCTTCTGCTTGCTGTTGTGATATAACTGCTTCTGCTTGCTGTTCTTGTTTTAAAATAACTGTTTCTACTTCTTGTTGTAAGATAACTGCTTCTACCTGTTATTATAAAGTAATGCTTCTCCTTCTTGTTGTTGTTGTAAGAGAACCGCTTCTGCTTGCTGTTGCTGATGTAAGATAACTGCTTCTGCTTCTTGTTGATGCTATTGTAAGATAACTGCTTCTGCTTCTTCTTGTAAGATAACTGCTTTTGCTTGTTGCAATACACCAGCTTCTGCTTGTTGCAATACACCAGTTTCTGCTTGCTGCAATACACCAGCTTCTGCTTGTTGCAATACACCAGCTTCTGCTTGTTGCAATACACCAGCTTCTGCTTGCTGCAATACACCAGTTTCTGCTTGTTGCAATACACCAGCTTCTGCTTGTTGCAATACACCAGCTTCTGCTTGCTGCAATACACCAGTTTCTGCTTGTTGCAATACACCAGCTTCTGCTTGTTGCAATACACCAGCTTCTGCTTGATGCAATACACCAGCTTCTGCTTGTTGCAATACACCAGCTTCTGCTTGCTGCAATACACCAGTTTCTGCTTGTTGCAATACATTAGCTTCTGCTTGCTGCAATACACCAGTTTCTGCTTGTTACAATACACCAACTTCTGCTTGTTGCAATACACCAGCTTCTGCTTGCTGCAATACACCAGCTTCTGCTTGCTGCAATACACCAGTTTCTGCTTGTTGAAATACATCAGCTTCTGCTTGCTGCAATACACCAGTTTCTGCTTGTTGCAATACACCAGCTTCTGCTTGTTGCAATACACCAGCTTCTGCTTGCTGCAATACACCAGCTTCTGCTTGTTGCAATACACCAGCTTCTGCTTGCTGCAATACACCAGTTTCTGCTTGTTGCAATACACCAGCTTCTGCTTGTTGCAATACACCAGCTTCTGCTTGCTGCAATACACCAGTTTCTGCTTGTTGCAATACACCAGCTTCTGCTTGCTGCAATACACCAGTTTCTGCTTGTTGCAATACATCAGCTTCTGCTTGCTGCAATACACCAGTTTCTGTTTGTTGCAATACACCAGCTTCTGCTTGTTGCAATACACCAGCTTCTGCTTGCTGCAATACACCAGCTTCTGTTTGTTGCAATACACCAGCTTCTGCTTGCTGCAATACACCAGTTTCTGCTTGTTGCAATACACCAGCTTCTGCTTGTTGCAATACACCAGCTTCTGCTTGATGCCATACACCAGCTTCTGCTCGATGCAATACACCAGATTCTGCTTGATGCAATACACCAGCTTCTGCTTGATGCAATACACCAGCTTCTGCTTGATGCAATATACCAGCTTCTGCTTGATGCAATACACCAGATTCTGCTTGACGCAATACACCAGCTTGTGCTTGATGCAATACACCAGCTTGTGCTTGATGCAATACACCAGCTTGTGCTTGATGCAATACACCAGCTTGTGCTTGATACAATACACCAGCTTCTGCTTGATGCAATACACCAGATTCTGCTTGATGCAATACACCAGCTTGTGCTTGATGCAATACACCAGCTTGTGCTTGATGCAATACACCAGCTTGTGCTTGATGCAATACACCAGCTTGTGCTTGATACAATACACCAGCTTGTGCTTGACACAATACAGCAGCTTGTGCTTGATACAATACAGCAGCTTGTGCTTGATACAATACACCAGCTTGTGCTTGATACAATACACCAGCTTGTGCTTGATACAATACAGCAGCTTGTGCTTGATACAATACAGCAGCTTGTGCTTGATACAATACACCAGCTTGTGCTTGATACAATACACCAGCTTGTGCTTGATACAATACACCAGCTTGTGCTTGATACAATACACCAGCTTGTGCTTGATACAATACACCAGCTTGTGCTTGATACAATACACCAGCTTGTGTAGTTACACACGAGAGGGCGGGTGGTTCTCAGAGTTACTTTTACTTCAGATACATTAACAGATTTACTGTAGAACAAGAAAAAAATTAATAATATATTATAGCGCTAAATTACTCTCGCTATCTGAAACTCATTCATTCTCTGTAGTGTGTGTGTGTGTGTGTGTGTGTGTGTGTGTGTGTGTGTGTGTGTGTGTGTGCGTGCGTGCGTGCGTGCGTGCGTGTGTGTGTGTGTGTGTGTGTGTGTGTGTGTGTGTGTGTGTGTGTGTGTGTGTACTCACCTATTTGTACTCACCTATTTGTGGTTGCAGGGGTCGATTCACAGCTCCTGGCCCCGCCTCTTCGCTGATTGCTACTAGGTCCTCTCTCTCCCTGCCCCATGAGCTCTATCATACCTCGCCTTAAAACTATGTATGGTTCCTGCCTCCACCACATCACTTTCTAGGCTATTCCATGGCCTGACTACTCTATGACTGAAGAAATACTTCCTAACATCCCTTTGATTCATCTGAGTCTTCAACTTCCAATTGTGACCTCTTGTGTCTGTGTCCCATCTCTGGAACATCCCGTCTTTGTCCACCTCGTCTATTCCGCGCAGTATTTTATATGTCGTTATCATGTCTTCCCTGACCCTCCTGGCCTCCAGTGTCGTCAGGCCGATTTCCCTCAACCTTTCTTCATAGGACAATCCCCGTAGCTCTGGGACTAGTCTTGTTGCAAACCTTTGCACTTTCTCTAATTTCTTGACGTGCTTGACTAGGTGTGGATTCCAAACTGGTGCTGCATACTCCAGTATGGGCCTGACGTAGATGGTGTACAGAGTCTTAAACGAATCCTTACTGAGGTATCGGAACGCTATCCGTAGGTTTGCCAGGCGCCCGTATGCTGCAGCAGTTATCTGATTGATGTGCGCCTCAGGAGATATGCTCGGTGTTATACTCACCCCCAGATCTTTTTCCTTGAGTGAGGTTTGCAGTCTTTGGCCATCTAAACTATATTGTGTCTGCGGTCTTCTTTGCCCTTCCCCAATCTTCATGACTTTGCATTTGGCAGGGTTAAATTCAAGGAGCCAGTTGCTGGACCACGCTTGTAGCCTGTCCAGATCTCTTTGTAGTCCTGCCTGATCCTCGTCCGATTCGATTCTTCTCATTAACTTCACATCGTCTGCAAACAAGGACACTTCTGAGTCTATCCCTTCCGTTATGTCGTTCACGTATACCAAGAACAGCACAGGTCCTAGGACTGACCCCTGTGGAACCCCGCTTGTCACAGGCGCCCACTCTGACACCTCGTCGCGTACCATGACTCGTTGTTGCCTCCCTGTCAGATATTCTCTGATCCATTGCAGTGCCTTTCCTGTTATGTGTGCCTGGTCCTCTAGCTTTTGCAGTAACCTCTTGTGAGGAACTGTGTCGAAAGCCTTCTTGCAGTCCAAAAATACGCAGTCGATCCACCCCTCTCTCTCTTGTCTTACTTCTGACACCTTGTCATAAAACTCTAGTAGGTTTGTGACACAGGATTTTCCTTCCCTGAAACCGTGCTGGTTGTCAATTATACACTTGTTTCTTTCCAGGTGCCCCACCACTCTCCTCCTGATGATCTTCTCCATGACCTTGCATACTATACACGTTAGTGATACAGGTCTGTAGTTTAGTGCCTCATGTCTGTCTCCCTTTTTAAAAATTGGGACTACATTTGCCATTTTCCATACCTCAGGGAGTTGCCCAGTTTCAAATGATGTGTTGAAGATCTTTGTTAATGGCTCACACAATATCTCTGCTCCCTCTTTAAGGACCCATGGAGAGATGTTGTCTGGTCCCACCGCCTTTGAGGTGTCAAGTTCGCATAGCACCTTCTTCACCTCCTCCTTGGTTATATGTACCTCATCCAGCACTTGCTGGTGTGCCCCCCTGTTCTGATTTCTTGGAGTCCTACTGGTTTCCACTGTAAATACCTCTTTAAATCTTGTGTTGAGCTTCTGACATACCTCTCGGTCGTTTCTTGTGAATTCCCCATCACCCTTCCTCAGTCTGATTACCTGGTCCTTGACTGTTGTTTTCCTCCTGATGTGGCTGTACAACAGCTTCGGGTCAGTCTTTACTTTTGATGCTATGTCATTTTCATATTGTCTCTGAGCCTCCCTTCTTATCTGTGCATATTCGTTTCTGGCTCTTCGGCTGATTTCTTTATTTTCCTGAGTTCTCTGTCTTCTGTACCTTTTCCATTCTCTAGTACACCTAGTTTTTGCCTCCCTACACCTTTGGGTGAACCAAGGACTCGTTCTGTTCTTCCCATTATTTCTGTTTCCCTTGGGAACAAACCTCTCCTCTGCCTCCTTGCATTTTGTTGCTACATAGTCCATCATTTCTTGTACTGGTTTTCCTGTCAGTTCCCTCTCCCACTGAATGTTTTGAAGGAAGTTCCTCATGCCTGAGTAGTTCCCCCTTTTGTAGTTTGGTTTTTCCCAGCCTATTCCTGCTACTCTCTCCACTTGGAGCTCAACTATGTAGTCGAAGCACAGAACCACATGATCACTAGCTCCCAGGGGCCTTTCATACATGATACCCTCGATGTCCGAACTACTCATGGTGAATACAAGGTCCAACCTTGCTGGTTCATCCTCTCCTCTCTCTCTGGTAGTGTCTCTAACATGTTGATGCATGAGGTTCTCCAATACCACATCCATCATCTTGGCTCTCCATGTTTCGGGACCCCCATGGGGCTCCAGGTTTTCCCAGTCAATCTCCTTGTGATTGAAATCACCCATAACTAGTAACTTTGCTCCCCCCATGTCTGCTCTCCTGGCCACCTCGGCTAGTGTGTTGATCATTGCTCTGTTGCTCTCATCGTGTGTGTGTGCGTGCGTGCGTGTGTGTGTGTGTGTGTGTGTGTGTGTGTGTGCGTGCGTGCGTGCGTGCGTGTGTGTGTGTGTGTACTCACCTAGTTGTACTCACCTAGTTGAGGTTGCGGGGGTCGAGTCCGAGCTCCTGGCCCCGCCTCTTCACTGATCGCTACTAGGTCACTCTCCCTGAGCCGTGAGCTTTATCGTACCTCTGCTTAAAGCTATGTATGGATCCTGCCTCCACTACATCGCTTCCCAAACTATTCCACTTACTGACTACTCTGTGGCTGAAGAAATACTTCCTAACATCCCTGTGATTCATCTGTGTCTTTAGCTTCCAACTGTGTCCCCTTGTTACTGTGTCCAATCTCTGGAACATCCTGTTTTTGTCCACCTTGTCAATTCCTCTCAGTATTTTGTATGTCGTTATCATGTCCCCCCTATCTCTCCTGTCCTCCAGTGTCGTCAGGTTGATTTCCCTTAACCTCTCCTCGTAGGACATACCTCTTAGCTCTGGGACTAGTCTTGTTGCAAACCTTTGCACTTTCTCTAGTTTCTTTACGTGCTTGGCTAGGTGTGGGTTCCAAACTGGTGCCGCATACTCCAATATGGGCCTAACGTATACGGTGTACAGGGTCCTGAACGATTCCTTATTAAGATGTCGGAATGCTGTTCTGAGGTTTGCTAGGCGCCCATATGCTGCAGCAGTTATTTGGTTGATGTGCGCTTCAGGAGATGTGCCTGGTGTTATACTCACCCCAAGATCTTTTTCCTTGAGTGAGGTTTGTAGTCTCTGACCCCCTAGACTGTACTCCGTCTGCGGCCTTCTTTGCCCTTCCCCAATCTTCATGACTTTGCACTTGGTGGGATTGAACTCCAGGAGCCAATTGCTGGACCAGTTCTGCAGCCTGTCCAGATCCCTTTGTAGTTCTGCCTGGTCTTCGATCGAGTGTATTCTTCTCATCAACTTCACGTCATCTGCAAACAGGGACACCTCAGAGTCTATTCCTTCCGTCATGTCGTTCACAAATACCAGAAACAGCACTGGTCCTAGGACTGACCCCTGCGGGACCCCGCTGGTCACAGGTGCCCACTCTGACACCTCGCCACGTACCATGACTCGCTGCTGTCTTCCTGACAAGTATTCCCTGATCCATTGTAGTGCCTTCCCTGTTATCCCTGCTTGGTCCTCCAGTTTTTGCACCAATCTCTTGTGTGGAACTGTGTCAAACGCCTTCTTGCAGTCCAAGAAAATGCAATCCACCCACCCCTCTCTCTCTTGTCTTACTGCTGTCACCATGTCATAGAACTCCAGTAGGTTTGTGACACAGGATTTCCCGTCCCTGAAACCATGCTGGCTGCTGTTGATGAGATCATTCCTTTCTAGGTGTTCCACCACTCTTCTCCTGATAATCTTCTCCATGATTTTGCATACTATACATGTCAGTGACACTGGTCTGTAGTTTAATGCTTCATGTCTGTCTCCTTTTTTAAAGATTGGGACTACATTTGCTGTCTTCCATGCCTCAGGCAATCTCCCTGTTTCGATAGATGTATTGAATATTGTTGTTAGGGGTACACATAGCGCCTCTGCTCCCTCTCTCAATACCCATGGGGAGATGTTATCTGGCCCCATTGCCTTTGAGGTATCTAGCTCACTCAGAAGCCTCTTCACTT
>NC_091316.1:15462402-15492402 GCF_038502225.1 Cherax quadricarinatus
CCATCACCTGATGACCTACTACCCATCATAACTTGCTCATTTGTACATTCTACTAAAAGCCCCCTTTGGGGAACGTAATAGACAGCAAATTCCTTGAGTGTTTTACTCTGACTTTTCTATCACCATACCAGCAAAAAAAAAAAAAATAATAAGCAGCAAACAAACAAGTAAGGTGATGTTATCAGTAGAATGTTCTATGTTCAGCATATGCTGCGAAGATAACTTAGTTTTCTTGGGGTGTTGGTACTATGTGACAACTTCTAGGGTGGGCATTTTTGCTGGTTCCAATTTTGCATGTTTATAAGTATGTTTTTCATATAACTCCCACGGTCAGAGTCTCCAAGAAGAGATGACTACACTGTAGCACTGAATTAATACTTTCTCACAACGACTTGTTTACATATATATATATATATATATATATATATATATATATATATATATATATATATATATATATATATATATATATATATATATATATATATATATGTGTGTGTGTGTGTGTGTGTGTGTGTGTGTGTGTGTGTGTGTGTGTGTGTGTGTGTGTGTGTGTGTGTGTGTGTGTGTACTCACCTAATTTTTTGTGGTTGCAGGGGTCGAGACTCAGCTCCTGGCCCCGCCTCTTCACTGATCGCTACTAGGTCCTCTCCCTCTCTGCTTCCTGAGCTTTGTCATACCTCGTCTTAAAACTATGTATGGTTCCTGCCTCCACTACATCACTTGCTAGGCTATTCCACTTCCTGACGACTCTATGACTGAAGAAATACTTCCTAACGTCCCTGTGACTCGTCTGAGTCTTCAGCTTCCAGTTGTGACCCCTTGTTTCTGTGTCCCCTCTCTGGAACATCCTATCTCTGTCCACCTTGTCTATTCCCCGCAGTATCTTGTATGTCGTTATCATGTCTCCCCTGACCCTTCTGTCCTCCAGTGTCGTCAGTCCGATTTCCCTCAACCTTTCCTCGTACGACATTCCCCTGAGCTCTGGGACTAGCCTTGTTGCAAACCTTTGTACTTTCTCTAACTTCTTGACGTGCTTGACCAGGTTTGGGTTCCAGACTGGTGCTGCATACTCCAGTATGGGCCAAACATACACAGTGTACAGTGTCTTGAACGATTCCTTACTAAGGTATCGGAACGCTATTCTCAGGTTTGCCAGGCGCCCGTATGCTGCAGCAGTTATTTGGTTGATGTGTGCCTCCGTTGACGTGCTCGGTGTTATGGTCACCCCAAGGTCTTTCTCCCTGAGTGAGGTCTGTAGTCTTTGTCCACCTAGCCTATACTCTGTCTGCTGTCTTCTTTGCCCCTCCCCAATCTTCATGACTTTGCATTTGGCAGGGTTGAATTCGAGAAGCCAGTTTCTGGACCACATGTCCAACCTGTCCAGGTCTCTTTGCAGTCTTGCCTCATCCTCATCCGATTTAATTCTTCTCATCAGCTTCACATCATCTGCGAATAGGGATACGTCAGAGTCTATTCCTTCCATCATGTCGTTCGCATATATCAAAAATAGCACTGGTCCTAGAACTGACCCCTGTGGGAGCCCGCTCGTCACAAACGCTCACTGTGATACCTCTTCACGTACCATGACTCGTTGTTGCCTCCCTGTCAGGTATTCCATGATCCATTGCAGTGCCCTCCCTGTTATATGCGCCTGATCCTCCAGCTTCTGCACTAATCTCTTGTGGGGAACTGTGTCAAAGGCCTTCCTGCAGTCTAGGAAAATGCAATCAACCCACCCCTCTCTCTCGTGTCTTACTTCTGTTACCTTGTCATAAAACTTCAGAAGGTTTGTGACACAGGATTTGCCTTCCATGAGCCCATGCTTGTTTTCATTTATAATCTTGTTCCGTTCCAGGTGTTTGACCACTCTCCTCCTGATAATCTTCTCCATGACTTTGCACACAATACATGTCAGAGACACAGGTCTGTAGTTTAGTGCCTCATTTCTGCTTCCTTTCTTAAATATGGGGACTACATTTGCTGTCTTCCATTTCTCAGGTAGTTGCCCAGTTTCAAGGGATGTGTTGAAGATTATGGTTAGGGGCACGCACAGCATCTCTGCTCCTTCTCTAAGGACCCACGGGGAGATGTTGTCCAGTCCCATCGCCTTTGAGGTATCAAGGTCACTTAGCAGCTTCTGCACCTCCTCCTCGGTTGTTCGAATGTCATCCAACACTTGTTGGTATATTCCCTCTTGATGTTCCCTTCTGTGCTGTCTTCCCAGAGCCCTTCCTGTCGCTACTGTAAAAACGTCCTTAAATCTCCTGTTTAGCTCCTCACATACCTCCTGATCATTTCTTGTGAGTTCTCCACCTTCTGTCCTCAGTCTGATCACCTGGTCTTTGACTGTTGTCTTCCTCCTGATGTGGCTATACAACAGTTTCGGGTCAGTTTTGAATTTCGATGCTATGTTATTTTCATACTGTCGCTTAGCCTCCCTCCTTACCTGTGCATACTCGTTCCTGGCTCTGCGACTAATCTCCCTATTTTCATGTGTTCTCTGCCTTCTGTACTTTTTCCATTCTCTATTGCACTTTGTTTTTGCCTCCTTACACCGTCAGGTAAACCAGGGGCTCGTTCTGGTCTTCCCATTGTTACTGTTGCCCTTGGGAATAAACCTTTCCCCTGCCTCCTCGCATTTTGTTGTTACATATTCTATCATTTCATTTACTGGCTTTTCTGCTAGTTCTCTGTCCCATGGAACCTCCTGCAGGAAGTTCCTCAACCCTATGTAGTCCCCTCTTTTATAGTCTGGCTTTTCCCATTCAACTCCTGTTACTCTCTCCACTTGCAACTCTACTATGTATTTGAAGCACAGAACCACGTGGTCACTAGCTCCTAGGGGACTCTCATATGTGATGTCCTCAATGTCTGAACTGCCCAGGGTGAACACAAGGTCCAATCTTGCTGGTTCATCCTCCCCTCTCACTCTGGTAGTGTCCTTAACATGTTGGTGCATGAGGTTTTCCAGCATCACATCCAACATCTTGGCTCTCCATATTTCGGGACCCCCATGTGGCTCCAGGTTTTCCCAGTCAATCTCCCTGTGGTTGAAATCCCCCATAACCAGCAACTTTGCTCTGCTGGAGTGAGCTCTTCTTGCCACCTCGACAAGTGTGTCCACCATTGCTCTGTTGCGATCTTCATATTCCTCTCTTGGCCTCCTGCAGTTCTGTGGTGGATTATACATCACTGCAATGACCACCTTGTGCTCCCCAGACTGAAGTGTACCTACTATGTAGTCCCTGTTTCCTGTCTCGTCTATGCCTCCCGTTTTCTCGAATTTCCATCGCTTTTTTTACGAGCAGAGCAACCCCCTCCTCCCCCTCTGCCCCTTCTATCTTTCCTCATGATCTGGTATCCTGGTGGGAAGATTGCATCTGTTATTGTCTCCGTGAGTTTTGTTTCTGTAACTGCTATGATGTCTGGGGACTTCTCATTGACTCTTTCTTGCCATTCCTCATATTTATTCGTTAATCCATCCGCATTTGTGTACCAAACCTTCAACTTCTGTTCTAATACTGTAACTGTGGTCCTGGGGGAATACTGGGGTTGGGAGAGCAGGAGCCCTGGTGGGGGTCTGTGGGGGGTTGCAGTGGAGGTGAAGGAAGAGCTCCCATAGGGGGTTGCTGTAGGGGTAGGGTTCGTGGTGCAGGGGTGGGAACAGAGGGATCGGTGTGAGTGTGTGTGTGTGTGTGTACTCACCTATTTGTACTCACCTATTTGTGGTTGCAGGGGTCGAGTCACAGCTCCTGGCCCCGCCTCTTCGCTGATTGCTACTAGGTCCTCTCTCTCCCTGCCCCATGAGCTCTATCATACCTCGCCTTAAAACTATGTATGGTTCCTGCCTCCACCACATCACTTTCTAGGCTATTCCATGGCCTGACTACTCTATGACTGAAGAAATACTTCCTAACATCCCTTTGATTCATCTGAGTCTTCAACTTCCAATTGTGACCTCTTGTGTCTGTGTCCCATCTCTGGAACATCCCGTCTTTGTCCACCTCGTCTATTCCGCGCAGTATTTTATATGTCGTTATCATGTCTCCCCTGACCCTCCTGGCCTCCAGTGTCGTCAGGCCGATTTCCCTCAACCTTTCTTCATAGGACAATCCCCGTAGCTCTGGGACTAGTCTTGTTGCAAACCTTTGCACTTTCTCTAATTTCTTGACGTGCTTGACTAGGTGTGTGTGCGTGTGTGTGTGCGCGTGTGTGTGTGTGTGTGTAATCACCTAGTTGTACTCACCTAGATGAGGTTGCAAGGGTCTAGTCCCAGCTCCTGGCCCCGCCTCTTCACTAGTCGCTACTAGGTCACTCTCCCTGAACCGTGAACTTTATCATATCTCTGCTTAAAGCTATGTATGGATCCTGCCTCCACTACATCGCTGAAGAAATACTTCCTAACATCCTTGTGATTCATCTGTGTCTTCAACTTCCAACTGTGTTTCCTTGTTGCTATGTCCTATCTCTGGAACATCCTGTCTTTGTCCACCTTGTCAATTCCTCTCAGTATTTCGTATGTCGTTATCATGTCCCCCCTATCTCTCCTGTTCTACAGTGTCGTTAGGTCGATTTCCCTTAACCTCTCCTCGTAGGACATATCCCTACGTGTATGTGTATGTGTACTCTCCTAATTGTCGAGACTCAGCTCCTGGCCCCCGCCTCTTCACCGACCGCTACTAGGCCCTCTCTCCCGCTGCTCCATGAGCTTTATCATACCTCGTCTTAAAACTATGTATAGTCCCTGCCTCCACTACCTCGCTTGCCAGACTATTCCACTTCCTAACTACTCTATGCCTGAAGAAAAACTTCCTAACATCCCTTTGACTCATCTGAGTCTTCAGCTTCCAATTGTGACCCCTTGTTTCTGTGTCCCATCTCTGGAACATCCTGTCTCTGTCCACCTTGTCTATTCCACGCAGTATTTTGTATGTCGTTATCATGTCTCCCCTGACCCTCCTGTCCTCCAGTGTTGTCAGACCGATTTCCCTTAACCTTTCTTCATAGAGCATTCCCCTTAGTTTTGGAGGTAGCCTTGTTGCAAACCTTTGCACTTTCTCTAATTTCTTGACGTGTTTGACCAGATGTGCGTTCCAAACTTGTGCTGCGTACTCCAGTATGGGCCTGACGTACACAGTGTATAAAGTCTTGAACGATTCCTTACTGAGGTACCGGAACGCTATTCTCAGGTTTGCCAAGCGCCCATATGCCACAGCAGTTATCTGGTTAATGTGTGCTTCTGGCGATGTACTCGGTATTATACTCACTCCTAGGTCTTTCTCCTTGAGTGAGGTTTGCAGCCTTTGGCCTCCTAGCCTATACTCTGTCTGCGGTCTTCTGTGTGTGTGTGTGTGTGTGTGTGTGTGTGTGTGTGTGTGTGTGTGTGTGTGTGTGTGTGTGTGTGTGTTTGTGTGTGTGTGTGTGTGTGTGTGTGTGTGTGTGTGTGTGTGTGTGTGTGTGTGTGTGTGTGTGTGTGTGTGTGTGTGTGTGTGTGTGTCGTGCCGAATAGGTAAAACTTGCGATTTGGGTTGAAATAGCAACCCTCTTCTTGCGGAATAATGCAAGCGAAAATTTGTATATGCAATAATTTCGCAAAAATCATTCTGAACCTAACGAAAAAAATATATTGCATTGTATTTGTTTATTATTAAATTATTGTAAACCTATCTAAAATATATTTAGTTGGATTAGGCTAAATTAATTTGCGCTTGTTATTATAAGATTAGTTAACTTTTCTAAGGTACTTTTTTTTACATAATTATTAATTATATATTTTTAAATGTGTAAGAGAAATTTTGGAAAGAATTAAATTTTAAATGAGTTCTTGCTAATTAACCGGTTTTACCTATTCAGCACGATATTAAACAAGGAAGTAACATCAAAACTAACCATGTTAAAATCATTTAAGTCAGTTAGTTTTGATGTTACTTCCTTGTTTACGAAAGTTCCTGTTGATGATTTATTAAGTTTCTTATCTGAAGAACTCGTTAATTATGATTTATCATTGCCAGTTCCTACCATCATTAAACTTATTAAACTTTGCATTGTTGATGCAAAATTTTTCATTTAATGATAAGTTTTACACTCAGAAATTTGGTATGGCAATGGGCAATCCTCTTTCACCTGTTCTTAGTAATCTATACATGGAATTTTTTGAAACAAGATTGCTTAACACAATCCTCCCTCATAGAGCAAAATGGTTCAGATATGTTGATGATATTTTATGTCTTATGCCCAAGAATGTAGATATACACCATTTCCTTGGCAAATTAAATAGCTTAGCCCATTCTATAAACTTTACTGTTGAGTTTGAGGAAAATAACTCATTGCCTTTTCTAGATGTTTTAATTATTAAGAGTAATAATGAATTCAAATTTAAAATTTACAGAAAACCTACAAATAACTGTTCCTATGTACACTATTATTCTTCCCATCAACATAGAGTTAAACTGTCTGTTTTCTCATCAATGTTTTTGAGAGCTTTACGTATTTGTAGTCCAGAGTTCATAGATGAAGAAATATCCAAAATTTATGAAATAGCCATTGATCTGAAATACCCGAGAAATGTAATTGATAAATCATTTAAAATTGCTAGAAATATTTTTTACAACCCAAAAGGGGACAACCGACCTTATTCAACTAAAAATATGTTGGTTCTCCCTTATCATGAAAACTTGGTTGATATGCCTTCTCTTCTTAAGACTTTTAATATTAAAGTTGTATTTAAAAATCTTGATACAGTAAAAAAAAACTTTTGATAAAGAATTCTCCCCAAAAATGCTGACGGATGTGTCCATAAGATTCCTTGTAAAATTTGCGATAAAGTTTATTACGGTCAAACTGGTAAAAATCTCGAACTTGGATTAAAACAACACAAATATAGCATTAGAACTGGACAAGATTCCAATGCTCTATTTATTCATGTGAGAGATTTTAACCATCCAATTGATTTTCAAAAAGTTGAGAAAGTTGTATCAAGCAAGTCCATGGTTGACAGAAATATAATTGAATCTTGTTTCATAAAAAGCAGTTTTGAAAATAATATGAACATTTCCTTAGGTTTATATAGACTCATTTATAATTAATAAAATTTGGTTAGAGGTTAATAATACATTGGACATATAATAAACCTTATTTCTTGGGTAAAATATTTTGTTAATGGGATGTTGTGAGGACCTGTCTAGTTGGACCAGCGGACCTACTGCAGTATTCCTCTTTTCTTATGAGTCCGGTATTGTCGCGCGTCAGGTGTTTCTTTGTTGTGGGGGTTGACTGTGAGGTGTAGTCTAAGCCCTTTAATTGCCTTCCTTTGATGTATTACTTTCATAGTTCCTTGACAATGTGAGTAGTCACGAAAACGCTTGGAATTTCACTACTCTTTCACAATGGTTGATTGCACATTTTAAAATCACCTGTGTACTGTGATCTTATTGCATATATATATATATATATATATATATATATATATATATATATATATATATATATATATATATATATATATATATATATATATATATATATACTAGTATAATACGCATACATATATAGTATACTAAATTCTTTGGGATATTTAAACAAATTGTGAGACAGTATTAATTTAGTGTTAAAGTGTAGTCATCTCTTCTCGGAGACTCTGACCGTGGGAGGTATTTGGAAAAAACACTTATAAACATGCAAAATTGCAACCAGCAAAAATGTACACCCTTGAAGTTGTCACATAGTATAAAATACATGTATTATTATATAACGACTGAAAAAATCCTTTACTTCCGAAGACAAAACTTTTGAAATTACCTCTTTGAACTGTTATTAGAGAAATTTTTATATACTATTTCGTTTAAGACATAACATAATAACATAAGCAAAACAACAAAGAGTGCAATTACAGAGGGAGTCCAACTAGAGTGAATGCTGCTGGCATGTAATTTTTCGAGAGAGCTCCTTTCCTTAATTTATGAAGGAGCCATGTCTGTGCTTATTAAAGCCTCTGTGATTTCACTAGCTCTATGATCTTTCTTTAAAGAATAGTAACTGTTCGTGGTATATTACACTTCTTTATAGGTAAAGAGTTCCATAAACCTGTCCTAGGTGCTGCATGTGAAGATATTTTTTCTATTTCCTTTTCGAAATCTGAGGAATTTCCGCTTAGTGGGTGCAACTATGGAGCAACTCCCAATACAGTTAGTTCGGCTAGATGAAAAGTCCAATTATAGTGAGTGCAACTAGATAGCAACTTCTAATACAGTGAGTGCAACTAATGAGCCAGTCCAAATACAGTGAGTGCAACTAGATGGCAGGTCCTAGTACAGTAAGCGAAAGTAACTAAAGAGCAATTCCTAGTATAATGACTGTAACTAGCGTCCAACTACACAGCAAGTGCAACATGACAGAGCTCAACTATCGTTAGTACAACTTGAGTGAAAGAGTTCGCACACCTCAAATCCATCAGGGTAATACAAAAAAAAAAAAACTATATTTTCACTGGTCCAGAATCTTCATTTATCTGACGGTGCAAGAACAATCAACAAAGATTTCAGAACAATCAACGAGTTTCACAGCTAGCAGCTATAAACAAAGAACGAGCCTTCAGAAATATCAACGAGGCTTCAGAACTATCAAAGAGGCTTCAGAATACGCAAGGGGGCTTCAGACCACCCCAACGAGGCTTCAAAACACACACGGAGGTTTCAGACTACCCCCTAAGAGGCTTTAGAACGCACAAGGAGGCTTCAGAACACACAAGGTTTCAGATCAGACCCTTACGAGGCTTCAGAGCACCCCAACGAGGCTGCAGGACACACAAGGAGGCTGCAGACCACCTCAAATTGTCATGTAGGGGGGTAATGATTAGGGGAATATGGGGGTAAGCGGAGGGAGTCAGTAGGCAGGGGACAGGCAGGCGAAGTGGTAGGAGAGATGATTAGCGGAGGTAGGTAGGTAATGTGAGGTCACTGGTGACAACATCTTCACCTCTCATTACTCTACACTCCACACTACTCACCCTCTCACTGCTTTAACTAAACATAATAAAATATAAGAAATAGGAATAGCAAATAACGGGGACAGTGAATATTACTATTCTACTCAAACACAGTTTATTATTAAGTCCTTGTACAATAATATATTTGGGAACTGGAGTACATCATTGGGGTTTAGATAAATGGGATGGTACACATAAGCAGTGAGACAGGGAAATACAATCAACTTGACCAAAATGAATATAACTTACAATATAGTTCAGAGGACAGTTCATCACAGGAACTAAGCCACAGGTCCCAAGACCTGCTCCAAGCCAGTACTCTGCCCAATGTCTCCAACAGTCTCTCCTCCCGAGACTTTCCAGCTCAGCTCTGCTCCCAGGCCAGAGCTCTGCCCAAATCTTTTCTGCTCAGCTGTTCCCTGGGTTTATATGGTGGTCCAAGCTCACCCCACAACCACGTGTACGACCTGACTCCTAGGTCTGACGCCATCAAGAACAAAAGACCTCAGACGTGGGCGTGGCTGACAGACGTTTGCCAAGGCAAGGTGTGACCATATAATTGGTTAAATTAGGTCTCCCCAGAGACCTCACAAGCCCAGCTGGACTACATCACAAAATGAGGCTTCAGGAGACCCCCGACGAGGCTTCAAAACACCCCAACGAAGCTTCAGAACACCCAAAGAGGCTTCATACTATCAACAACGTTACAGAACTATCAACAAGGCTTCAGAACTATCAACGAGGCATAAATAACTGTATGCCGTGCTAAGTAAGCAGATTTGGCCAATTGGGATGGATGGATATGTTGCGTGTTCGCATCGCTGTTGGGCCGTGCGGACATGCTGCGCAGTAGCTCCTGATTGGGTTGGCTTTTGCGCAGTAGTGATGTGTACTTAGCTCTGTGAAGACCTGTTTGCGCGCTCTCTACGAACTGAAGCAAGATGCCCTCCATCGAGCAACTTTACCAACAGCTTAAGGAAGAATTGAGGATGGCGAAGATGGAGATTCGGCGACTGACCGAGGAAAACAAGAAGATTCGTAGTAGTTCTCCTGTTTTGAGTCCTCAGGTCAAGAAGGGAAACTGGTCAGTGGCTGGACAGCAGGGAACGAAGTTGACGATCAAGAGGACGAATGGAAAGGTAGAAACGATGAAGAAAGAGACTGCCGTGGAAACTGTTGTGGAAACATCTAATACATTCTCAGTGCTACCCGACGAATGTGAGTCGACTACTGGGAACGTCACGACGAACGACATTAAGGAAGGTAAGAATATTGTTGTTGTTGGGGATAGCCAAGTTAGGTATATGGATAGGGCATTCTGCTTGAAGGACAGGAGTAGGAGACAGAGAGTTTGCTTTCCTGGGACTGGGATGGAGGATATTGTTAGCCGTCTGGATGACATCATGAGAGGTAATGGGAGAAATCCTATTATCTGTCTCAGTGCTGGAGGCAACGATTTTGGCAGACGTAGGAGTGAAGACCTGATTAGCAGGTATAGGTCAGCAATAGAAATAATTAGGAGTAAGGGTGGGAACCCTGTCATATGTGGTGTTTTGCCAAGGAGGGGAGTTGGAAATGAATGGTTGTCCAGGGCAATTGGTGTCAATTGCTGGCTGGACAAATACTGTAAGGAAAATGCGGTAACATTCATTGACAACTGGGACCTCTTCTATGGCAGAAATGACATGTATGCCAGGGATGGGGTTCACTTATATAGGTCTGGGGTGGTAGCACTGGCAACTGCAGTGGAGGGAGCAGTTAGGACTTTAAACTAGGAATAGTTAGTGGTATGGGTTTTGGCAGGAAAACAGTGAAGTCCCAGTGTAGTAATATTACGAGTTCTAGGGGAACTAGTAATAAGCAGAACGAGGTAGATATTGAAAAGCCAGTGACTTTGGGTGATAAGGACAGTAATAGGTTTAGTAGAAAAACAGAAATGAGCAGGAAGGGTAAAGAGAAAGGAGAGTCTTTCAATGTTTATTATGCTAATTGCCGTAGTGCTAGGAATAAGATGGACGAGTTGAGATTAGTTGCTAGTGTAGGTAACATTGATGTATTTGCCATGACTGAGACGTGGTTTAATTCAAAAAGTCGGGACATGCCTGCGGAATGTCATATTCAGGGTTTTAAATTGTTCCAAGTAGATAGAAGTATCGGGAAGGGGGGTGGGGTGGCATTGTATGTCCGAGATCGCTTGAACTGCTGCATAAAAACGGGTATTAAGTCTGAAGTAACACATACAGAGTCTGTTTGGATAGAATTTTCTGAGGGGCATGAAAAACTGATTTTAGAAGTGATATACCGTCCCCCAAACTTAGAAAGGGACCAAGGGAGACTACTATGGGAGGAAATTGTTAAGGCCACAAGGCACGATAATGTAGTAATTCTAGGAGACTTTAACTTTCGTCATATTGATTGGAATTTCTTGACTGGGAATTTAGAATCATACGACTTCTTAGAAGTAGTTCAGGATTGTTTTTTGAAGCAGTTTGTGACAGAACCTACAAGGGGAAATAACCTGCTTGACTTAGTTATGGCAAACAATGAATCCCTTGTTAATAATTTAGAAATTTCGGAGGAACTGGGTGCTAGCGACCACAAATCAATTACATTTAGCATTGAATGGAAGTACGATAGTAGCGATAACTCAGTAACAGTCCCAGATTTTCGCTTAGCAGATTACGATGGGCTTGGAGAACACTTATCATCTGTTGACTGGGGTAACGAAGAGAGCTATCAATATGACAGTTTTCTGAACACTATACATGCTGCTCAAAGAACGTTTATCCCGTATAAAGAAATTAGATCAAATAGAAATGACCCAAAATGGATGAATAATAGGCTCAAATATCTACTAGGGCATAAGAAAGGAATTTATAGGCGTATCAAAAGAGGTGAGGGTCATCTTATGAATCAGTATATTGACATTAAGAAGGACATTAAAAAGGGGATAAGAAAAGCTAAAAGGGACTATGAAATTAAAGTTGCTAAGGATTCTAAAACTAACCCAAAAAGTTTTTTCCAGGTCTATAGAACAAAAGTTAGAGATAAGATAGGTCCCCTTAAAAATAACTATGGGCACCTTACTGACAAAGAGAATGAAATGTGCTCGATTTTAAATAATTATTTTCTCTCAGTTTTTACACAGGAAGACACTAACAATATTCCAGTAATTAATTTTTATAGTGGGCTAGAAGAAGATAAATTATGTAACATCACAGTCACTAGTGAAATGGTTGTGAAGCAGATAGACAGACTGAAGCAAAATAAGTCGCTGGGTCCTGATGAGGTTTTTTCAAGGGTTCTTAAGGAATGCAAAATGGAACTCTGTGAACCATTAACTAATATTTTTAATTTATCTCTTCAAACAGGTGTAGTGTCTGATATGTGTGGAAGATGGCTAATGTAATTCCTATTTTTAAAACAGGGGACAAGTCGTTACCGTCAAATTACCGCCCGATAAGCCTGACCTCAATTGTAGGCAAATTACTAGAGTCAATTATAGCTGAGATTATAAGAAGCCATCTCGATAAGCATAGCTTGATTAAGGATACTCAGCATGGATTTACAAGAGGCCGGTCTTGTCTAACTAATTTATTAACTTTCTTCAGTAAAGCTTTTGAGGCTGTTGACCACGATAAAGAATTTGATATTATTTACTTAGATTTTAGTAAGGCTTTTGATAGAGTTCTGCACCATAGACTGTTAAAGAAAGTGGCAGCTCATGGCATTGGGGGAAAAGTGCTCTCGTGGATCGAGTCATGGCTCACTGACAGGAAGCAGAGAGTGTCCATAAATGGGGTTAAATCCGAGTGGGGATCTGTAACAAGTGGCGTTCCACAGGGCCCGTTGTTGTTTATAATATATATCAATGATCTTGATGAGGGAATTACTAGTGATATGAGCAAATTCGCCGATGACACAAAGATAGGTAGGATAATTGATTCAAACGTAGATGTTAGGGAACTTCAGGAGGATTTAAACAAACTCTATTCTTGGTCAGAAAAGTGGCAGATGCAGTTCAATGTAGATAAATGCAAGGTTCTGAAGCTTGGGAGTGCCCATAACCCTAGTACTTATAAGTTAAATGATGTAGAACTTAGCCATACAGATTGCGAAAAGGACTTGGGGGTTATGGTGAGCAGCAACCTTAAACCAAGACAGCAATGCCTAAGCGTACGTAATAAGGCAAATAGATTACTGGGATTTATATCAAGAAGTGTAAGCAACAGAAGTCCAGAGGTCATACTGCAGCTTTATACATCATTAGTAAGGCCTCACCTAGATTATGCAGCTCAGTTCTGGTCTCCATATTACAGAATGGACATAAGTTCGTTAGAAAACATTCAGCGTAGGATGACTAAATTAATACATAGCATTAGAAATCTTCCTTATGAAGAAAGATTGAAGACTCTTAAGTTACATTCACTTGTTAGACGAAGAATGAGGGGAGACCTGATCGAAGTGTATAAGTGGAAGATAGGTATTAATAAAGGGGATATTAATAAGGTCTTGAGGATGTCTCTCCAAGAGAGAACCCGCAGTAATGGATTTAAATTAGATAAGTTTAGATTTAGAAAGGACATAGGAAAGTATTGGTTTGGAAATAGGGTAGTTGATGAGTGGAACAGTCTACCTAGTTGGGTTATTGAGGCTGGGACTTTGGGTAGTTTCAAATTTAGGTTGGATAAGTACATGAGAAATTGGGTTGGGCAAATGTTTTGTTAGTGGGATGAATTGTAAAGGACCTGCCTAGTATGGGCTAACAGGCCTCCTGCAGTGTTCCTCCTTTCTTATGTTATGTTCTTATATATATATATATATATATATATATGTATATATTTATATATATGTATATATAAATATATATGTATATATATATATATATATATATATATATATATATATATATATATATATATATATATATATATATATATATATATATATATATATATATGCAAAACAACCACTGTGAAATAGTAGGAAATTCCAAACGCTTTCGTGACTTCTCCCATTATCATAGTTCCTTGATACTGTGAGAAGTCACGAAAGCGCTTGGAATTTCTTACTATTTCACAGTGGTTTTTTGTATATATATATATATATATATATATATATATATATATATATATATATATATATATATATATATATATATATATATATATATATATATATATTTCAAACACTTCCTCTTACACATTTACTGTTATATTTTTCCCATATAAAATTAACTTCTCACCAAAACCTAAGACACCTGATCTTCGTAAGATTAACATTTTAGCCTAATCCTGCTAAATGTAAATCTATTATAAAAAAAGGTAACATATATTACACACATTCTCGCTATGTTCCGACTGATTTTCTTCTAGTTACTACAATAACGAATTGGTATTCTCCTTATTCGGTAAATCGACCGTCCATTTTTAAGCTAACATCGCCGATTCCGCTTATTCGATAAGAAGTATCAAGCAGATTTCACATTTATGAACGACACACAAAAATATCAACTAGGCTAGGGATGGGACGATAACAGATTTTTTGCCAATAATGATACTCAGTTTTAGGTCGATACCGATACCATCAAAATTAGCCGATACCGACAGCAAAATTAACCGTTAGTTGCAGATACCGATACTGTGACACATTCCTAACCTAGGAATAAAACACTGTCAATCAGGCATAAAGAATTATTAATGATTCAAAAAGACTATGAAAAGAGGCATAGATTACTATCAGCCAGACTCCTGAACTTTCAACCAGACTCCTGAACTTTCAACCAGGTTACTGAACTACGAACAAGGCTACAGAACTTTAAATCAACAAGGCTATTACTGAACTACCAACTAGCATCTTGTCTTTAACCTGCTGAGCATAAAATTTAAACTTCAGAGACTTGTGCTTAAATAACTAAAGTTACAACATCATACTTCAAAACACTTGCTTCAAGTGTGTCCTTATCTTCTGGTTTTAATAATTATATCAACATTAATTTATAAACTAGAGAGTATAATTTACTTTCAAAACTAAGCTTTTCTTAAAATTGCATTTTCCTCTAAGGCAATATATAACTTTATTATTATTATTATTATTATTATTATGTTGTATAACATTGGTATTATATACCGACAAGATAATGAATTAGTCGCATGTGTAACATCTGGGTATCTTTATTTGTAGACGTTTTACCGTCCAGTGGCTTTATCAATACATGGCCAATGCCTGAGATCTAAATATAAAAATCGTTTCCACACACACACACACACACACACACACACACACACACACACACACACACACACACACACACAAGTAAGAAAGGTTGAATCAGCGACTCGTCAGGCAATGTCTTAATGTCTATAGTGACTTAAGTTTTTTTTTGTCTTATCAAAGAGTTTAACAAGAGTAAAATATTCAGAGCGCCATTATGATGACAACGAAAGAAATGAGTGAGTGTAATCAAACTCTGCAAGATTTGAAGTTGAAGAACACAACTTGTGGCTCATGGTCGGTATTTCAGACTCCCTTATTCCACGTTTATCTTAAAACTCTCATTAATATTTTGCAACTCAGTCAAGTTTTTTGCATTATATCCAAGGAGTGCTGTGTCTGCTTACCATGCACACTGGCCTAATTTTTGGAAAACTCGTCCCGCACGACACAGTGTTACGTGTAAGCTAAATCAAGTATATTTTTAAAGACTGGAGACAAGCTAATTTGATATTAGGTTCTCGGGAATTAGCTCACAATACTTATCACAACAATGTAATAATTACTGTCAAAGAAGACATGGAAAAAAATTACCTAATAAAGTAAGAACAATAATTATATACATAATTGGTCAACACGAATGAAGAGTTATGCTTTAAAATATCGAATTATTATTTATTAAAACATGAAAATATTTCAGTCCATAATGAGAAAAACGCACAGACGAGACCCAGCCCATTATTAGAACACATTTAGTTTATAATTAGATAAAGACTTCTTTTAAAGTTCTTTTTGTTTGTTTTTGCTAAATACGTCTCTGCATGAAAACTCACTAAATAAGACTCGTCTGAACTGAAGGCGGCTCTGACGAAGATGATAAAAATAATTGAGTTTATTCTCCAGAAATCACAAGAAAATAATTACAGTTATATTCTGATCAAAGAGACGAGGTATATACCAACCAATTTTAATTGAGAAAAAATGCAGCGACAAACATGAACCTTAGTGAGGCCTCGTCGCGTCTACTGGTATTTATTTTGACTCGCTTATCAAGAATGTTATTAATTACGTAAAATAACCACAGTGAAAAACGGTCAAAATGTTCTCGTAATAACTTCGACAACAAAATACTGGGTTATTTACATAGCTGACGTGTGTAACCCACAGATCAAGAATATTAGGAATTTTAGGAATGTGATGTCAAAGGTTTGGAATTTGCCGAGCCTATAGCAAATTAATTTACTGTACCCAGAAAAAAATATACTTAGAACGGTACAAAGTAGAGACAAGTAGATAAATATGACAAATATGAAACACGTTGGTATCTTCATTTCCAAACCGTTTCACTTGCGCTGTAGGCTTCTTCAGTCGAATACAGAGGTGACTAATATACCGGAGATAGATAAAGAAAAGATAGAGATGTTGAGTCCCTTATTAGCCTTGATATAAATGGAAAGGAAACTAAACACCTCAAAATTATTCTTCGCTTCTCTTTAGGCCGAGGAACTGTATACCTCGATCTCTTTTTCAACTATCTCCAGTATATTAATCACCTCTGTATTCGAGTGAAGAACCATGCTACACAGGCGAAACGTTTCAAGATAAAGATACATGTATCTTATTCATATATTATAATTATATTAGTAAAATCAGTCTAGTATGGCAAAACTAACAATTGACTGGACTAAAGCAAGTCTTCTGCGTGTTTATAAGAGCAATTAACAACAAATTTTGGGGTATACCTGTGACCAATTTTGAGATTTTTCCCCTACTCATGCAGCTCGGCCAGAGATAAGATAAGATAGGATTTCGTTCGGATTTTTAACCCCGGAGGGTTAGCCACCCAGGATAACCCAAGAAAGTCAGTGCGTCATCGAGGACTGTCTAACTTATTTCCATTGGGGTCCTTAATCTTGTCCCCCAGGATGCGACCCACACCAGTCGACTAACACCCAGGTACCTATTTGCTGCTAGGTGAACAGGACAACAGGTGTAAGGAAACGTGTCGGAATGTTCCCACCCGCCGGGAATCGAACCCGGGCCCTCCGTGTGTGAAGCGGGAGCTTTAGCCACCAGGCCACCGGGGCTTTTCTGTTGACTGCCTGTTCAACGAGGCTGTTGCTGCTGAAAGTTCACTGGCCCACACATCCACCACGGCCTGGTTGATCTGGCACTTCGCGAAGTAGTGATCTACTTTTATCTTGAAGACCGTTTTTGCTCAGACAATATTTCTGATATCTGCTGGCAGCGTGTCGATGCTGACACAATCTTCTCTCATTGTGCTTATGGCGCTCCCGCTTTCACAGGGCCTATTTTACACTTCCATATCCTTCACTCAGGTACTTTACGGCAATATGTAGGTTTCACGCATCTTGCATGCATAAATTATCCTATATCTGTCTCCTTCAATCCAGACAGTAGCCTCCGTACTTTGAAGCATTCACAATAGTTTAAATACTTTAAAGTCTCTATGAAGGCAGTAAACATTATCTTTTCCAGGTCTGATGTCTCTCCTGCTTTGAACACCAATCTCATTAATTTTCTGTATCTCCTCATCTAAATATTCAGGACTCCAGGTGCTCAAAGCACATAGAAACTGGCGAAAACAATGAATATTTTGCACTCACTGAATGATCTAAATTAATGGAGGTGGAGTGCGCCGAGTATGGTACATTTTATTCAACATTCGTCACACAATCATTTTGGCATGTCCTCTCGACCAGTGAACTAGCAGTTCACAGTGTAGCAGTACTGGGGTCACACTGATGCACTTACTGTCCAGTTCAAATCCGTCAATCACGTGGAAGCTGACTTTTCCAGCCACGGTGACGTCATACCTGTCCACCTGGCTGGGTGGCTGACTTCCGCAAACATTGGTCATGTCCACTCGTTCCTTTGAGTGGCTTTGGGTTGCACAATTATATACTCTAATATCTTAATGTATTAACATTGTACATATTGTAAATAAGTAGTGAAGGAATACATGAGTACAGAAATCTACCCCTGCTGTGTGTGCCTTGCCCTTATTTTGTCCTACAGATTGTCTTATTTTGCTGACTTAGTTTTACGACCAGGAGCTACAGGCCTATAATCTACCCATCCCGCTCAGGTTCCAATGTGAAATAACTGATGGCTCATATTGTTTAAACATGCATAGAAAGTTGACAAAGGGTTCAGAAATTAGCCAGAAGCGCAGCATATCAACATCACGAAAGCATGTGTCATTGTGTAGCAATATGTCTGTGAGGATCTTCAGTTTCCAAAAATTCCATAAAAAAAAAAACTGCTTAAGATTAGCGCGTCACCCCTCGTCATTTCATAACATTATGGGTAAAACCTTTCATCAAGAAAAAATATAATTTTTAATGTACAACTTGATTAATTCAATAATGATTGCTTTGTCTCAAGATAATGTTGTATTTTCATAATTCCTCCTCAAAACACTCAAAATCATCGACAGGTTTTCCTCAAAATGTTACACAATGCCAATGGGTAAGTGTCCGGTGTTTGCAGGAAGCCCATAAATGTTTACTCATACGTCTGTTATTTTTCAGAACATTCAACGAAGACAAAACATTTAAGTTTTCGTTAAATGATTGTGTCCTTTGCACATCTACAGTTCCCAATATTTTAAAGAGAAAAATTCTGTGATTAGTGCTGAATTACAGATACTTGTGTTATTCACTCCTTATGCAAGAGATTAGTTTTCCGTAGTCAGCAGTTCTTAGTAATATAAGACAAGTTGTTAAAACATTAAATATACGTTTGGTGGTTAAGAATGCAAGCACTGTTAAATCGTTGCTAATAAATAATGCATCACATGCCCTTACAGAGCGTGTATAAACTGCCTTGCCTCGATTGCGATTCATTATTTGGGTCACACAAGTAGGACATTAGTGATTAGAACTGCACAGCATCAATACAGTTTAAAAACATATGAGGTTTGTACTGCCATATTACAACATTTAAGCACAGTCTAACATTGTAATGATGGGTTTTCATCAAAAATTCTTGATTGCAAATAATTGTCGAGAAAGGAATAATATTAAATCCTGTTTGATTAATCGAATGTGACATATGACATTAAATCTACATCCTGGATATTTTTGCCTTGATTCATTCATAATCCGAAAAGTTGTGAAAGATTTTAAAGAGATTATATAAGATTATGGAAGCAGAACCATGAATACGGTGACTATTTGATGAACAAAGGTATACCATGCTCTTAATAATCAAAACTTTCTCATTTGCATTTTGTGAATAATAATTTTTTTGTTCTTTGAATGTGCCATTAGTTCTTGAAGATGTAGCAATCTTTAAAAGTTGTATTCATATACCCATTATAAAAGTCTCATTTTAGATTTGCATATCCATTCATATGGAAGTGTTGTATTAAATCTATTCAATGATTTTACTCGTAACACGCTGAGTTTCATTTTCATTTAAGCGATATAATAAAAATGCACTTGTTTAAAGGTAAACGAATTTGCCATTATACAGCGCCATTCCAAGCCGTTGATTTGAAATAAATATTGCAAGACGAGAGACTTGAACAATGAGAGAAGGGAACCACAAGCCTGATGATGCCTTATCCACCATGATTCATGTTAGGCGGACAGTAAGAACACTGGCTATGTTTCTTCCTAACGCCAAGCACATTCGGCTGTGTGGCCATTTCGGCTATTTCTTTCTCCTCCCTCTCAGTTCTGCACGACCCTTCAGGGTTTAGCGCAAAAATCATAATAATAATAATTTTCTTCCCTCTAATATTTACCAACAAGCAGGACAAATATCTATGCAACCAAGAAAACAAGTGTTTATATGAAGACATAAAACCCTGGTATGACAGAGATTCAAGTTTCTGAAGTGTCTTAGTGTTTCTCTCTCTCTCTCTCTCTCTCTCTCTCTCTCTCTATATATATATATATATATATATATATATATATATATATATATATATATATATATATATATATATATATATATATATATACATACATATATATAACAAGTCGGCCGTCTCCCACCGAGGCAGGGTGACCCAAAAAGAAAATCCCCAAAAAGAAAATACGTACTTTCATCATTCAACACTTTCAACTCACTCACACATAATCACTGTTTTTGCAGAGGTGCTGAGAACACAACAGTTTAGAAGCATATACGTATAAAGAGACACAACATATCCCTCCAAATTGCCAATATCCCAAACCCCTCCTTTAAAGTGCAGTCATTGTACTTCCCATTTCCAGTACTCAAGAACGGCTATATAAAAATAACCGGTTTCTCTGTATATCTTCACTAAATATTACCCTGCTCACGCCCCAACATCTCGTCAGGTACCAAATACCATTCGTCTCCATTCACTCCTATCTAACACGCTCACACACGCTTGCTGGAAGTCCAAACCCCTCGCCCACAAAACCTCCTTTACCCCCTCCCTCCAACCTTTTCGAGGACGACCCCTACCCCGTCTTCCTTTCCCTACAGATTTATACGCTCTCCATGTCATTCTACTTTGATCCATTCTCTCTAAGTGACCAAACCACCTCAACAACCCCTCTTCAGCCCTCTGACTAATACTTTTATTAACTCCACACCTTCTCCTAATTTCCACACCGAATTCTCTGCATAATATTTACACCACACATTGCCCTTAGACAGGACATCTCCACCGCCTCCAACCGCCTCATCGCTGCAGCATTTACAACCCAAGCTTCATACCCATATAAGAGTGTTGGTACCACTGTACTTTCATACACTCCCTTCTTTGCCTCCACAGATAATGTTTTTTGTCTCCACGTATACCTCAATGCACCACTCACCTTTTTTCCTTCATCAATTCTATGGTTAACCTCATCCTTCATACATCCATCCGCTGACACGTCAACTCCCAAATATCTGAAAACATTCACTTCTTCCATACTCCTCCTCTCCAATTTGATATCCAATTTTTCTTTATCTAAATCATTTGATACCCTCATTACCTTACTCTGTTCTATGTTCACTTTCAACTTTCTGCCTTTACACACTCTCCCAAACTTGTCCACTAACCTTTGCAACTTTTCTTTAGAATCTCCCATAAGCACAGTATCATCAGCAAAAAGTAACTGTGTCAATTCCCATTTTGTATTTGATTCCCCATAGTTTAATTCCACCCCTGTCCAGAACACCCTAGCATTTACTTATTTTACAACCCCATCTATAAATATATTAAACAACCATGGTGACATTACACATCCCTGTCTATGACCCACCTTCACTTCTTCCATACTCCTCCTCTCCAATTTGATATCCAATTTTTCTTTATCTAAATCATTTGATATCCTCATCACCTTACTCTTTTCTATGTTCACTTTCAACTTTCTGCCTTTACACACTCTCCCAAACTTGTCCACTAACCTTTGCAACTTTTCTTTAGAATCTCCCATAAGCACAGTATCATCAGCAAAAAGTAACTGTGTCAATTCCCATTTTGTATTTGATTCCCCATAATTTAATCCCACCCCTCTCCAGAACACCCTAGCATTTACTTCTTTTACAACCCCATCTATAAATATATTAAACAACCATGGTGACATTACACATCCCTGTCTATGACCCACCTTCACCGGGAAGTAGTCTCCCTCTCTTCTACACACCCTAACCTGAGCCTCACTATCCTCATAAAAACTCTTTACAGCATTCAGTAACTTACTACCTATTCCAAATACTTGCAAAATCTGCCACATTGATCCCCTATCCAATCTATCATATGCCTTTTCTAAATCCATAAATGCAATAAAAACTTCCCTACCTTTATCTAAATACTGTTCACATATATGCTTCAATGTAAACACTTGATCTACACATCCCCTACCCACTCTAAAACCTTGCTCATCTGCAATCCTATATTCCGTCTTGCCTCTAATTCTTTCAGTAATAACCCTACCATACACTCTTCCTGGTATACTCAGTAAACTTATTCCTCTATAATTTTTACAATCTCTTTTGTCCCCCTTCCCTTTATATAAAGGAATTATACATGCTCTCTGCCAATCCCTAGGTACCTTCCCTCTTTCATACATTTATTAAACAAAAATACCAACCACTCCAACACTATAGCCCCCCCCCCCTGTTTTTAACATTTCTGTCATGATCCCGTCAGTTCCAGCTGCTTTACCCCCTTTCATTCTACGTAATGCCTCACGCACCTCCCCCACACTCACATCTTGCTCTTCTTCACTCCTAAAAGATGGTAAACCTCCCTGGCCAGTGCATGTAATTACCGCCTCCCTTTCTTCGTCAACATTTAAAAGTTCCTCAAAATATTCTCGCCATCTACCCAATACCTCCATCTCCCCATCCACTACCTCTACTACACTGTTTTTAACTGACAAATCCATTCGTTCCCTAGGCTTTCTTCACTTGTTTATCTCACTCACTTTTTTTCTTATTTTCAATAAAATTTCTTGACAGTGCCTCTACCATTCTATCATCTGCTCTCCTTTTACACTCTCTTCACCTTTCTTTTACTCTCCATATACTCTGCTCTTCTTATAACACTTCTTTGTAAAAACCTCTCATAAGCTAACTTTTTCTCTTTTATCACACCCTTTACTTCATCATTCCACCAATCACTCCTCTTTCCACCTGCACCCACCCTCCTATAACCACAAACTTCTGCCCCACATTCTAATACTGAATTTTCAAAACTATTCCAACCATCTTCAACCCCTCCCCCCCACTACTCCAGCCCACATTTTTGCCAATAGTTGCTTATATCTCACCCGAACGTCTTCCTCCTTTAGTTTATACACTTTCACCTCTCTCTTACTTGTTGTTGCCATTTTCCTCTTTTCTCATCTACCTCTTACTCTAACTGTAGCTACAACTAAATAATGATCCAATATATCAGTTGCCCCTCTATAAACGTGTACATCCTGGAGCCTACCCATCAACCTTTTATCCACCAATACATAATCTAAGAAACTACTTTCATTACGTGCTATATCATACCATGTATATTTATTTATCCTCTTTTTCATAAAATATGTATTGCTTATTACCAAACCTCTTTCTAAACATAGCTCAATTAAAGGCTCCTCATTTTCATGTACTCCTGGCACCCCAAAGTTACACACACACACACACACACACACACACACACACACACACACACACACACACACACACACACACACACACACACACACATATATATATATATATATATATATATATATATATAAATATATATATATATATATATAAATATATATATATATATATATATATAACAAGAGCAATTTATTTTAGCCTAACCCAACTAAATATATTTTAAATACGTTTACAATAATTTAGTACTAAACAAACACAATCAAATATATTTTTTTTCGTTAGGTTCAGAATGATTTTGGCGAAATTATTCCATACACAAATTTTCACTTGTCCTATATGGCAAGATGAGCGTTGCTATTTAAGCCAAGATCGCAAGTTCTGCCTATTAGGAACAACATAGATATATATATATATATATATATATATATATATATATATATATATATATATATATATATATATATACATATATACCTATATATATACATATATACATATACATATACATTATATATATAATGTATATATATGTATATATATATATGTATAATATATATATGTATGTGTGTGTGTGTGTGTGTGTGTGTGTGTGTACTCACCTAATTGCACTCACCTAATTGTGGTTGCAGGGGTCGAGACTCAGCTCCTGGCCCCGCCTCTTCACTGATCGCTACTGGGTCCTCTCTCTCTCTGCTTCCTGAGCTTTGTCATACCTCTTCTTAAAACTATGTATGGTTCCTGCCTCCACTACTTCACTTGTTAGGCTATTCCACTTGCTGACAACTCTATGACTGAAGAAATACTTCCTAACGTCCCTGTGACTCGTCTGAGTCTTCAGCTTCCAGTTGTGACCCCTTGTCCCTGTGTCCCCTCTCTGGAACATCCTATCTCTGTCCACCTTGTCTATTCCCCGCAGTATCTTGTCCCTCTCTGGAACATCCTATCTCTGTCCACCTTGTCTATTCCCCGCAGTATCTTGTATGTCGTTATCATGTCTCCCCTGACCCTTCTGTCCTCCAGTGTCGTCAGTCCGATTTCCCTTAACCTTTCCTCGTACGACATTCCCTTGAGCTCTGGGACTAGACTTGTTGCAAACCTTTGTACTTTCTCTAACTTCTTGACGTGCTTGACCAGGTGTGGGTTCCAGACTGGTGCTGCATACTCCAGTATGGGCCTAACATACACAGTGTACAGTGTCTTGAACGATTCCTTATTAAGGTATCGGAACGCTATTCTCAGGTTTGCCAGGCGCCCGTATGCTGCAGCGGTTATTTGGTTGATGTGTGCCTCCGGTGATGTGCTCGGTGAGTGAGGTCTGTAGTCTTTGTCCACCTAGCCTATACTCTGTCTGCGGTCTTCTTTGCCCCTCCCCAATCTTCATGACTTTGCATTTGGCTGGATTGAATTCGAGAAGCCAGTTGCTGGACCACATGTCCAGCCTCTCCAGGTCTCTTTGCAGTGTGTGTGTGTGTGTGTGTGTATGCAATAATTTCGCAAAAATCATTCTGAACCTATCGAAAAAAAATATATTTCATTGTGTTTGTTTATTATTAAATCACTGTAAACTTATCTAAAATATATTTAGTTGGATTAAGCTAAATTAAATTGTGCTTGTTAAAATAAGGTTAGGTAAGTTTTCTACTTTTTTTAGCTCAAAAATATTAATTTTTACATTAAAGATATATTTTTTCATTTATGTTAAACGTATAAGAAAAACTTTCAGAAAGGACTTAATTTTAAACGAGTTCTTGCTAATTGACCAGTTTTACCTATTCAGCACCAAGCCAGCTTTTTGTCCGAGCACAAACCAAACTATTGGCCAGACATAAATCCTGTTTTTGCTGTAGCCACATATTGCTACCACCCCCACTTCCACCACAACCTGTGCTATTTATTTTACAACAAGAATAATATTATCCTGTTTCCATGAAGTTCTTATTTTTTACAGTATTTTTAGAAACAATATTGCTAAACACATGGATTCACAACAACTGCACAACCCAGGGCAACATTGCCTTAGAGCAAGTCACTGCCGCTCTTCGCACCTGCTGAACCGTTTTACGTCTTGAATGCACTGGAAGTCAAACAAAATGCAGACGTAGGGCACACAGACTTTGGAAAAGCCTTTCACAAGTGCAATTATGGTGCAATAAAACACAAAATGCGTGCAACAGGAATTACTAGAAAAGTGGGTATATGGATATTAAAATTTCTAACAAATCAAAATCGAAGAGTAATAGTGAACAAAGTAAACTCAGAGATATCCTCAGTGAAAAGTTCTGTTCTCTATGGCACACTACTCGCTCCAGTTCTCTTTCATGTCCAACATAGACAGAGACGTAAATCATAGCACCGTTTGACACTTTCCACATGATATCAGAATTCGTATGAGGACACAACAAAACAAAGTTGATGTAAACCAAATCTTCCAGTGGGTCACAAAACAATATATTAAAAAAAAAGAACAAACGCCAATACTCCGCTATGGAAAAAAATAAGGAAATGAAAATGGAAAGTAAGCTCAAACCACTCAACAGAGGCAAAGAGAAATGTAAGGGATTTAGGGGTAATAATGTCAGATCTCCCATTCAAGGATCACGACAGTATTATTATCGCAACGAAAAGTGATAGGCTGAATAACTAGAACTATCAAAAGAAGTGACATTTTCTCGCTACACTCTGAAGAATGTATAAACAACCTTAACTGGCCACGTAAACTCAGTCAAGCTCCTAAATTACTGGGAATGCTTTTAGTCCCTTGAATTGCACTACTGGAACGTAGGCGAGGAAGACACATACGTCATAATTTACACCCGGAAAATTTTAGAGGGACCTATCCTAAATCTGCACACACACACAAATCACTCCCTACGAAAACAAAGGGCTCGGCAAGCAACGAAAAATATCTTAAATAAAAAGTAGGTGTGCACTAAGTATATTAAGAGATAACTCAGTAAATATAATGGGATTGTGGCATGCTAAGAGTATATTATATATTATTCGGCATATGTCACACTCCCATATAGGCTGCTTCCCAACCAGCAAACTGGGTGCTAAGGGTTAAACGATCAATATGTTACCCGTCGTTAAATCAGTACCTTGGTTTATTGGCCAATCACAGGCAAGCCCACCAAGCTGAAGCAACGTGGTTCACTTGTGGCAAGCGAACTGACAGATTTGCCTAGCCGCTGGCTGAGCACGCTGCACACGGCTTCTGCTTTGCCATCTGTCACCATGGTGTACATTTACTATTCTGTCTGTTCCTAGTGTACATACTTGCAAATATCATTTGAAGACAAATATACATTATATTCTACTGTTGAGTTTTGTTTGCTCCACATTTCCATTACGACCAGGTCTCGCAGGCCATTCTTTACCTGTGTTCGTAACAGGGATCAAGACCTCAACTTTCTCCCAACATACATAAAGAGAATTTTGGAAAGAAGGAACATTTTAAGTTCCACATCTCAGTTCCTGATCAGCCTGGTTGTACTGCCGACTCTGGTTGACCAGCCTGGTTGTACTGCCGACTCTGGTTGACCAGCCTGGTTGTACTGCCGACTCTGGTTGACCAGCCTGGTTGTACTGCCGACTCTGGTTGATCAGTCCATCAACCAAGAAACATGGTCTAGGACTGGGGTGCGGGGGCAGTAACCTCCCAAAACTCTCACGCTTTTGTAGCACGTCTTTAGAGCTTCTTTTTTATTATAATAATTTGTAGCTCATCTCTGGTGCAGTCTGTCTCTCCAGCGGTTTCAGTATTGTATAGGATATTATCAATTTAGGCAAGTATTTGATATTAGTCAGACAATACTAGATATAGCCCCAGTGTGATGCTAAGGAATTTTGATTTGAAAATAAGAAGCCTCTTGAACCTCTCTGACTATATTGCTTCAGCTACTTTGACCACACCTTCAGCTACTTTAACCATACCTTCGGCTTCTTTGACTATACCTTCAGCTTCTTTGACTACAGCCCCGTGAACAACTACTTCCCCAACACAGTCGACACCCACTGCCCTCCCACCATTCTCCAACTCTCACAACATTCTACTCACCCACCATAACTTACCACCCACCCACCGCCCACTGCTAGTGGCCTTGACTCCCAGTTGCAACAGCGACAAAGCCTATATTCAAGGCTCATTAGGACGCGGTTCTTAAATCTGAGCTTCAAGAAAACTGAACAAAACGTGGTTCAGAACTCCAGGAACCTCACAGGACATGGTATTTAAGTCTGATCTCTAAGGAGCCTTACAGTGTACAGTTCTCAAGTCCGAACACCAAGTAGAACTCACATGACATGATTCTTAAGTCAAAGTTCCAAGGAACTTCACAAGATACGGTTCTTGAGTCTGAGCTCCAAAGAACCTAATAAGACACAGGTTTTAATAGAGCTCCATGAAGCACTTACACAAGTCGTGTCCAGGCAAGCTAGACTCATTTATTCTTCCAGCAGACCGTCGGTAAATGCCTCAATCCCCGCCCACGAGCCGGCAAACCTATCATTACTGGATGTTACAATAAAATATACAGAAATAAAAAAATACATATCGCCTTACAAATTAAAATGTCCCCCCCCCCACTTCTCAGACCTTCTTCAACTGTGGCGTATATACACTAAACCATCTCAAATTTTGGTTTCTCAACTTATTTTTTTTGTGTGAGAAACATTGATAAATGGTAAACGTTACCTACTTTGTTAGGGTGAAGGTCTATTACCTAGATGCAGCTCATTAATAGGTTACGTGAGTTATAAAATGCTACCAAGAATACTTTAATACTGAAAGAGGAATCATAGTACACAGTGTGTATATACACCCAGAGATATAAACTTATTTTATTCGGCGAATGTGAAGGCACTAAAAAATTAAAGAGTAATAAAGTATTAAATGTAAATGAGTTGTTTTGGAAGGGTCTAAGACAAAACAAACCTGAGTAGCTTATATGAAGCACTGTATATATATATATATATATATATATATATATATATATATATATATATATATATATATATATATATATATATATATATATATATGTATTCAAGACAAGCCACTCTCTGAAAACTTACCCTACTTCTCCTGTTGTTGCCTTTGCAACACTGCACAGCTCCTGATGATGCACTGAGAAGTGTGAAAGAACTTGAACTAAAGATCCCCCCCCATGGCTTGTCTTGTATTATTAAGATCGCCTGTCTGCGGCTGTTTTGCATATATACATATATATATATATATATATATATATATATATATATATATATATATATATATATATATATATATATATATATACATGTATATATATTATTGTACCCTCAAACATAATTCACAGTTGGCAGAGGTGTATGTGTGTGTGTGTGTGTTTGTGTTTGTGTGTGTGTGTGTGTGTGTGTGTGTGTGTGTGTGTATGTATGTATGTATGTATGTATATATATATATATATATATACATATATATATACATATATATATATATACATATATATATATATACGTATATATATATATATGTATATATATACGTATATATATATATATGTATATATATACATATATATATATTTATTATTATCACACTGGCCGATTCCCACCAAGGCAGGGTGGCCCGAAAAAGAAAAACTTTCACCATCATTCACTCCATCACTGTCTTGCCAGAAGGGTGCTTTACACTACATTTCTTAAACTGCAACATTAACACCCCTCCTTCAGAGTGCAGGCACTGTACTTCCCATCTCCAGGACTCAAGTCCGGCCTGCCGGTTTCCCTGAACCCCTTCATAAATGTTACTTTGCTCACACTCCAACAGCACGTCAAGTATTAAAAACCATTTGTCTCCATTCACTCCTATCAAACACGCTCACGCATGCCTGCTGGAAGTCCAAGCCCCTCGCACACAAAACCTCCTTTACCCCCTCCCTCCAACCTTTCCTAGGCCGACCCCTACCCCGCCTTCCTTCCACTACAGACTGATACACTCTTGAAGTTATTCTGTTTCGCTCCATTCTCTCCACATGTCCGAACCACCTCAACAACCCTTCCTCAGCCCTCTGGACAACAGTTTTGGTAATCCCGCACCTCCTCCTAACTTCCAAACTACGAATTCTCTGCATTATATTCACACCACACATTGCTCTCAGACATGACATCTCCACTGCCTCCAGCCTTCTCCTCGCTGCAACATTCATCACCCATGCTTCACACCCATATAAGAGCGTTGGTAAAACTATACTCTCATACATTCCCCTCTTTGCCTCCAAGGACAAAGTTCTTTGTCTCCACAGACTCCTAAGTGCACCACTCACCCTTTTCCCCTCATCAATTCTATGATTCACCTCATCTTTCATAGACCCATCCGCTGACACGTCCACTCCCAAATATCTGAATACATACATACATATATATATATATATATATATATATATATATATATATATATATATATATATATATATATATATATATATATAATTGTACCCACGGAACACGTGGTATGATCAATAACAACACTGCACTAGCCAAGGACTCAAACTCATGCTGTTTTGGCAAGCCTCATTGTGAGAGAAAACGCATGACGCTTTAGACCACTAGGACTGTGTGGTTTAAAACAGCAAACAGCATGGGTTCGACTCCTTGGCTAGTGTGAATTATGTGAATTATGTTTGAGGAATATTAAAGTTTATCTCACTCAAAACTTGTATTCCCGT
>NC_091316.1:15497402-15527402 GCF_038502225.1 Cherax quadricarinatus
GGAAGTGGAACACTCTGAAGAGTGATGTAGTGGAGGCAGGATCCATGCATAGATTTAAGAAGAGGCATGATAAAGCTCATGGAGCAGGGAATGGACCTAGTAGCGGCAAGTGAAGAGGCGGGGCCATGAGCTATGACTCGACCCCTACAACCACAATCAGGTGAGTACATTCCATTAACAATAGGACACACTACTGCTGAAATTTTGAGGGCAATCAAAAGTAGCTTTCCAAACTTGTCGCACCGAAACCAATTTCGGAAACGTGCTTTATAATATTGAGTGGCGGGCATCTACACTTGTCAACTGCTCCACGAACCTTCACAAAACAATATTTCACCAGGGTTGAAAATTAAAAGTTGATCGGACAAGGCGTGCTGTGGTTATAAACGAAAGCCTCTGAGGAAGTTATTGGAAGACAAGAACACTATACCTAACAATGTTCCGGCTCTGGCATGAAGTATTCGAAGATTCAGTAAACTCGTGAAAATTTAAAAATCTATAAAACGAGAGTTTTCAATATTTTCTAGTTTTCTTTTTCTTCTTTTTTCTTCGTAGTTATATTCTATTTACAATTCTCTACAATCCTAAAAAAAAAAATTGTATATTTTAGGAAAACCCGCTTTTTTATATATATTTTCCATAAAATTGGCACCCACTCAGCCTCAATTCAATATAATAAAAAAAAATTAAGATATACCAGCGCCTAAGCATTTGAAGCCGATGAGAAGATGCATTCTCTAGTTATTACAAGGTAATAAATTTATTCAATTTAAAATGTACTTAGCCAAGCTTTCTCTTAATAAAGCTTATCAACACTGAGAGCTTGAAGCCAATCAAAAAAGCCTCTGTCCGATAATTGCTCTAAGTCCAACGATTCCAATATCTTAAAAAAAATCATTAACATTTCAAATTTGCACCTGAACAGTGTAAACACAGGGTGTCATCCCTCTTATGGAATGCACCAGCATTAATAATTCGAAATTTGAAATGAATGTGTGTATAAAGACAAACAGAATGTTAGCACAGGCAATGGGCAGTGCTGTATTGTTGTACACACGAAGATGACTATAATGCATATTACGATTATTTCAAGTGTTTAAATTTAATTATATATGAAGGGAAGTCTGGCTTCAGGCCAGACTTCCCTGTTGACTGCCACATAAACCAGGCTGTTGCTCCCAGCAGTCCGCAAACTTATAGTCATCACAGCCTAGCTGACTTGGCACAAGGTGATTTACTGCAACATTGATTTACTGCAACAGAATGTAGTACTGATAAAGATCCGAGAACTACACATTCTTGTTTCACTACTTATACACCCTCAGCTGGCCCAGCGTCTGTACCTGCAGCTCCACACTCCCACTTTCCCAATCTGAAATTTGTCTTAGATGAAAATCGTATTATTATCTGTGGCCCACTGGAAGACATGGTTAATATCAACTTAGATGTTTGTCGTGCCATCCATGACTGCTACTTTAATAATTGTTATCCATGAAGGATTATACAACATGTATGATTTATGTATCTGTCTATGTCAGATATAAGGAGGAAAAAGAATATTGTGATGAGCACCTTGCTTGAGTTATAGAGCTTCCTAGGGCAGAGACCTCTAATTTACCTCTGTTCACTATTAGTCATCTGGGGAAGCATGTGAAAGCAGATGTAGGATTTGTGGAGCACCAGAAATTACTGGTTATTTAGCAATCTTACATTAAAATCATAAAACATTAAACGTAAAACATTAAAACATAGAACATTCTATGTTGTCACGGTCTCAGTATTTACCACAGATAACGATAAATTACATGGAAATATTAAGTAATAACCAAAGCAACTCTACCCATTTTAAGATCTGAAAAACTAACCTCCCCTCCCTTGGATCAACCCCGATTACTTTTAATTTCCCCATAAATATAACAAAGATAATTAAATTAGAAACCATCCACATCCAAAACTATTTGATGAAAAGTGGAGGGAAATATTGTATAGATTTGAAAAAAAATATATATAAATATTGAAAGGGGAAAAAATTAAGTGAATAATGAATAAATAAAATGACGAAAAAAAGTAACACTGAAGGCGTAACAGTAATTAAGTGAATAGGAAGTATTTAGCAGCACTGAACCTGACGAGCACTTGTGGGAGATGGGACGAGCACTTGTGGGAGATGGGACGAGCACTTGTGGGAGATGGGACGAGCACTTGTGGGAGATGGGACGAGCACTTGTGGGAGATGGGACGAGCACTTGTGGGAGATGGGGCGAGCACTTGTTGGAGATGGGACGAGCACTTGTTGGAGATGGGACGAGCACTTGTGGGAGATGGGACGAGCACTTGTTGGAGATGGGACAAGCACTTGTGGGAGATGGGACGAGCACTTGTGGGAGATGGGGCGAGCACTTGTTGGAGATGGGACGAGCACTTGTGGGAGATGGGACGAGCACTTGTGGGAGATGGGGCGAGCACTTGTTGGAGATGGGACGAGCACTTGTGGGAGATGGGACGAGCACTTGTGGGAGATGGGACGAGCACTTGTGGGAGATGGGACGAGCACTTGTGGGAGATGGGACGAGCACTTGTGGGAGATGGGACGAGCACTTGTTGGAGATGGGACGAGCACTTGTTGGAGATGGGACAAGCACTTGTGGGAGATGGGACGAGCACTTGTGGGAGATGGGACGAGCACTTGTGGGAGATGGGACGAGCACTTGTGGGAGATGGGACAAGCACTTGTGGGAGATGGGACGAGCACTTGTGGGAGATGGGACGAGCACTTGTGGGAGATGGGACGAGCACTTGTTGGAGATGGGACGAGCACTTGTTGGAGATGGGACAAGCACTTCTGGGAGATGGGACGAGCACTTGTGGGAGATGGGACGAGCACTTGTGGGAGATGGGACGAGCACTTGTGGGAGATGAGACGAGCACTTGTGGGAGATGGGACGAGCACTTGTGGAAGATGGGACGAGCACTTGTGGGAGATGGGACGAGCACTTGTGGGAGATGGGACAAGCACTTGTGGGAGATGGGCCGAGCACTTGTGGGAGATGGGACGAGCACTTGTGGGAGATGGGACAAGCACTTGTGGGAGATGGGACGAGCACTTGTGGGAGATGGGAAGAGCACTTGTGGGAGATGGGACAAACACTTGTGGGAGATGGGACGAGCACTTGTGGGAGATGGGACGAGCACTTGTGGGAGATGGGACGAGCACTTGTGGGAGATGGGACGAGCACTTGTGGGAGATGGGGCGAGCACTTGTTGGAGATAGGACGAGCACTTGTGGGAGATGGGACGAGCACTTGTGGGAGATGGGACGAGCACTTGTGGGAGATGGGACGAGCACTTGTGGGAGATGGGACGAGCACTTGTTGGAGATGGGACGAGCACTTGTAGGAGATGGGGCGAGCACTTGTTGGAGATGGGACGAGCACTTGTGGGAGATGGGACGAGCACTTGTCGGAGATGGGACGAGCACTTGTGGGAGATGGGACGAACACTTGTGAGAGATGGGACGAGCACTTGTTGGAGATGGGACAAGCACTTGTGGGAGATGGGGCGAGCACTTGTTGGAGATGGGGCGAGCATTTGTGGGAGATGGGACGAGCATTTGAGGGAGATGGGACGAGCACTTGTGGGAGATGGGACGAGCACTTTTGGGAGATGGGACGAGCGCTTGTTGGACATGGGACGAGCACTTGTGGGAGATGGGGCGAGCACTTGTTGGAGATGGGGCGAGCACTTGTGGGAGATGGGACGAGCACTTGTGGGAGATGGGACGAGCATTTGTGGGAGATGGGACGAGCACTTGTGGGAGATGGGACGAGCACTTGTGGGAGATGGGACGAGCACTTGTGGGAGATGGGGCGAGCACTTGTGGGAGATGGGACGAGTACTTGTGGGAGATGGGGCGAGCACTTGTTGGAGATGGGGCGAGCACTTGTGGGAGATGGGACGAGCACTTGTGGGAGATGGGACGAGCACTTGTGGGAGATGGGACGAGCACTTGTGGGAGATGGGACGAGCACTTGTTGGAGATGGGGCGAGCACTTGTGGGAGATGGGACGAGCACTTGTGGGAGATGGAACGAGCACTTGTGGGAGATGGGACGAGCACTTGTGGGAGATGGGACGAGCACTTGTGGAAGATGGGACGAGCACTTGTGGGAGATGGGACGAGCACTTGTGGGAGATGGGACGAGCACTAGTGGCAGATGGGACGAGCACTTGTGGGAGATGGGGCGAGCACTTGTTGGAGATGGGGCGAGCACTTGTGGGAGATGGGACGAGCACTTGTGGGAGATGGGACGAGCACTTGTGGGAGATTGGACGAGCACTTGTGGGAGATGGGACGAGCACTTGTTGGAGATGGGGCGAGCACTTGTGGGAGATGGGACGAGCACTTGTGGGAGATGGGACGAGCACTTGTGGGAGATGGGACGAGCACTTGTGGAAGATGGGACGAGCACTTGTGGGAGATGGGACGAGCACTTGTGGGAGATGGGACGAGCACTAGTGGCAGATGGGACGAGCACTTGTGGGAGATGGGGCGAGCACTTGTTGGAGATGGGGCGAGCACTTGTGGGAGATGGGACGAGCACTTGTGGGAGATGGGACGAGCACTTGTGGGAGATTGGACGAGCACTTGTGGGAGATGGGACGAGCACTTGTTGGAGATGGGGCGAGCACTTGTGGGAGATGGGACGAGCACTTGTGGGAGATGGGACGAGCACTTGTGGGAGATGGGACGAGCACTTGTGGAAGATGGGACGAGCACTTGTGGGAGATGGGACGAGCACTTGTGGGAGATGGGACGAGCACTAGTGGCAGATGGGACGAGCACTTGTGGGAGATGGGGCGAGCACTTGTTGGAGATGGGGCGAGCACTTGTGGGAGATGGGACGAGCACTTGTGGGAGATGGGACGAGCACTTGTGGGAGATTGGACGAGCACTTGTGGGAGATGGGACGAGCACTTGTTGGAGATGGGGCGAGCACTTGTGGGAGATGGGACGAGCACTTGTGGGAGATGGGACGAGCACTTGTGGGAGATGGGACGAGCACTAGTAGGAGATGGGACGAGCACTTGTGGGAGATGGGGCGAGCACTTGTGAGAGATGGGGCGAGCACTTGTGGGAGATGGGACGAGCACTTGTGGGAGATGGGACGAGCACTTGTGGGAGATGGGACGAGCACTTGTTGGAGATGGGACGAGCACTTGTTGGAGACGGGACGAGCACTTGTGGGAGATGTGGCGAGCACTTGTGGGCGATGGGACGAGCACTTGTTGGAGATGGGACGAGCACTTGTTGGAGACGGGACGAGCACTTGTGGGAGATGGGACGAGCACTTGTGGGAGATGGGACGAGCACTTGTTGGAGGTGGGACGAGCACTTGTGGGAGATGGGACGAGCACTTGTTGGAGATGGGACGAGCACTTGTGGGAGATGGAACGAGCACTTGTGGGAGATGGGACAAGCACTTGTGGGAGATGGGACGAGCACTTGTGCGAGATGGGACGAGCACTTGTGGGAGATAGGACAACCACTTGTGGGAGATGGGACGAGCACTTGTGGGAGATGGGACGAGCACTTGTGGGAGATGGGCGAGCACATGTTGGAGATGGGGCGAGCACTTGTGGGAGATGGGACGAGCACTTCTTGGAGATGGGACGAGCACTTGTGGGAGATGGGACGAGCAATTGTGGGAGATGGGACGAGCACTTGTGGGAGATGGGACGAGCACTTGTGGGAGATGGGGCGAGCACTTGTTGGAGATGGGACGAGCACTTGTGGGAGATGGGACGAGCACTTGTGGGAGATGGGACGAGCACTTGTGGGAGATGGGACGAGCACTTGTGGGAGATGGGACGAGCACTTGGAGATGGGACGAGCACTTGTGGGAGATGGGGCGAGCACTTGTTGGAGATGGGGCGAGCACTTGTGAGAGATGGGACGAGCACTTGTTGGAGATGGGACGAGCACTTCTGGAGATGGGACGAGCACTTGTTGGAGATGGGACGAGCACTTGTGGGAGATGGGACGAGCACTTGTGGGAGATGGGACGAGCACTTGTTGGAGAAGGGACGAGCACTTGTGGGAGATGGGGCGAGCACTTGTGGGAGATGGGACGAGCACTTGTGGGAGATGGGACGAGCACTTGTGGGAGATGGGACGAGCACTTGTGGGAGATGGGACGAGCACTTGTTGGAGATGGGACGAGCACTTGTGGGAGATGGGGCGAGCACTTGTGAGAGATGGGACGAGCACTTGTTGGAGATGGGGCGAGCACTTGTGGAAGATGGGACGAGCACTTGTGGGAGATGGGACGAGCACTTGTGGGAGATGGGGCGAGCACTTGTGGGAGATAGGACGAGCACTTGTGGGAGATGGGACGAGCACTTGTGGGAGATGGGGCAAGCACTTGTGGGAGATGGGGCGAGCACTTGTTGGAGAGGGGCGAGCATTTGTTGGATAGGGGCGAGCACTTGTGGGAGATGGGACGAGCACTTGTGGGAGATGGGACGAGCACTTGTGGGAGATGGGACGAGCACTTGTGGGAGATGGGACGAGCATTTGTGGGAGATGGGACGAGCACTTGTGGGAGATGGGCGAGCACTTGTGGGAGATGGGACGAGCACTTGTGGGAGATGGGACGAGCACTTGTGGGAGATGGGACGAGCACTTGTGGGAAATGGGACGAGCACTTGTGGGAGATGATGCGAGCACTTGTTGGAGATGGGACGAGCACTTGTGGGAAATGGGACAAGCACTTGTGGGAGATGGGACGAGCACTTGTGGGAAATGGGACAAGCACTTGTGGGAGATGATGCGAGCACTTGTTGGAGATGGGACGAGCACTTGTTGGAGATGGGACGAGCACTTGTTGGAGATGGGACGAGCACTTGTGGGAGATGGGGCGAGCACTTGTGGGAGATGGGGCGAGCACTTGTGGGAGATGGGACGAGCACTTGTGGGAGATGGGACGAGCACTTGTGGGAGATGGGACGAGCACTTGTGGGAGATGGGGCAAGCACTTGCGGGAGATGGGGCGAGCACTTGTGGGAGATGGGACGAGCACTTGTGGGAGATGGGACGAGCACTTGTGGGAGATGGGACGAGCACTTGTGGGAGATGGGGCGAGCACTTGTGGGATATTGGGCGAGCACTTGCGGGAGAGGAGCGAGCATTTGTTGAAGGGGGCGGGACAGAATGAGAGATGAGAATGAATTAGCCAGTAGACCCAGCATATTAAAGTCATTACCAGACTGTGTGATTCAGGAGTGGTGGTGGTGGTGGTACAATATATGCAGTTTCCCATTACTACACTGGCTTACTTGTCTGTTGTAACTGCCCATTCAGCTGCGGTGAGGGACGAGCGAGAAGACGAATGAGGGACAAGCGAGGGGCGGGTGAAGGACAAGTGAAGGACGGTTAAGGGACAAGTGACGGGCGGGTGAGGGACAAGTAAGGGGCGGTTGAGGGACTGGTGAAGGACAAGCGAGGGACGGGTGAAGGAAAAGCGATAGACGGGTGAAGGACAAGCGAGGGACGGGTGAAGGACAAGCGAGGGACGGGTGAGGGACGGGTGAGGGACGAGTGAGTGTTGGGTGAAGGACAAGTGAGGGACGAGTGAAGGACAAGCGAGGGACGAGTGAGGTACTGGTGAAGGACAAGCGAAGGAAGGGTGAAAGACAAACAAGGGACGAGTGAGGGACAAGAGAGGGACGGGTGAAGGACAAGCGAGGGATAAGTGAAGGACGAGTGAGGGACGAGTAACGGGTGACGGACGAGTGAGTAACGGGTGAGGGACGAGTGAGTAACGGGTGAAGGACAAGTGAGGAACGGGTGAGGGACAAGTGAGGGACGGGTGAGGGACAAGTGAGGGACGGGTGAAGGACAAGCGAGGGACAAGAGGGGAACAATCCTTTAGAACTGAGACGAGATGTTCTTCATTCGTCTCTTAAAACTTTCACAAAAATTATAACAGAGAACAAAATATCGTACACAATACCACACACAAGACTCTCATAGGTTCATTTTTTTGCGACTTTCTTGTAATTTGTCTTAAAGAAAACTTATCCTTTACCATTGAGAAAGAGACAAATGCAGCTATATGGCATTCCTTACTGATTACGTTTCTTACACAATGGTCATGAAAATTTATACAGATCTACCGGTATTGGAGAAACACACATCCTCCTCCTCTACATGCACACATACCAAAGCTGTATTAATATAATTAAATATAGGTATACACCCATAGGTTACCTATGATTCAGTGGTTAGAACTGTATGTGCACAACCGGAAGACTGAAGGATAGATTCCTGAGCAAGGAGATATGTGGTATCTTTACACCTTGTATGTCTATGTTCACTTATATTGGTAAATAAGCATCTAGGTATATGAAGACGCAAGTTAACAGGTAGTTAGAAAGACACCGTGTTTGTTAGGAAAACTACATTGCGACATTTCTTCTAGGGCTGGACTATCAGGGAAGCAAAATCTCTCAGATACACTCCTCAATGTGCCTTACAAGGCAAACGAGCACCCTCAGGTTAGGCTCGAAAGAGGTCACAAATGAGGTCATGAAAGAGAGACCCGTTTTTCTTGGAAATGCAAATACGTAATATCTCACTCGCACTCACATACACTCGCACACACACGCACACGCGTGCACACGCGCGTGCACACACACACACACACACACACACACACACACACACACACACACACACACACACACACACACCCAGGAGCTGTGTCTCGACCCCTGCAACCACAATTAGGTGAGTACACACACACACACACACACACACATCCACCCACTCACCTAGCGATTACGGCAGATACAAAGATTTCTTGACATGCAAGCCTCGCATTTTGTTGGAATGTTACTGGAGTTCCTTTGATGATGTATTAGCTTTTAATCGTCTTGGCCAGAATGAGTTCAAATAACTAATTATACTTAGAGATTCAGAACCTGACTAACTTCCAATACAACACTAAACCTAGCAGCCAACACAGTTTCAGGGACGGGAAATCCTGTGTCACACACCTACTGGAGTTCTATGACAGGCTGACAGCAGTAAGGCAAGAGAGAGAGGGATGGGTAGATTGCATTTTCATGGACTGTAAGTAGACGTTTGACACAGATCCACACAAGAGATTAGCGCAGAAACTGAAGGACCAAGCAGGGATAACAGGGAAGGCACTGCAATGGATCAGGGAATACCTGTCAGGAAGACAACAGCTAGTCGTGGTACGTAGCGAGGTGTCAGAGTGGGCGCCTGTGACGAGCGGGGTTCCACAGGGATCAGTCCTAGGACCGGTTCTGTTCCTGGTATTTGTGAACGACATGACGGAAGGAATAGATTCAGAGGTATCCCTGTTTGCAGATAATGTGAAGTTGTTGAGAAAAATTCAATCAGATGAGGACCAGGAACAACTACGAAGAGATCTGGACAGGCTGCAGGAGTGGTCCAGAAACTGGCTCCTGGAATTCAGCCTCACCAAGTGCAAAGTCATGAAGATTGGGGAAGGGCATAGAAGACCGCAGACGGAGTACAGTCTAGGGGGCCAGAGCCTACAAACCTCACTCAAGGAAAAGGATCTTGGGGTGAGTATAACACCAGGCACATCTGAGGTGCACATCAACCAAATAACTGCTGCAGCATACGGGCGCCTGGCAAACCTAAGAACAGCATTTCGACATCTAAATAAGGAATCATTCAGGATCCTGTACACTGTGTACGTTAGGCCCATATTGGAGTATGCAGGGCCAGTTTGGAACCTTCACCTAGCCAAGCATGTGAGCAAACTAGAGAAAGTGCTAAGGTTTGCAGCAAGACTAGTCCCGGAGCTAAGGGGTATGTCCTACGAGGAGACTTTGAGGGGATATGATAACGACATATCAAATACTGAGAGGAATCGACAAGGTGGACAGAGACAGGATGTTCCAGAGATGGGACACAGCAACAAGAGGTCACAGTTGGAAGTTGAAGACTCATATAAACCATAGGGATGTCAGGAAGTATTTCTTAGGTCACAGAGTTGTCAGGAAGTGGAATAGTCTGGGTAGTGATGTAGTGGAGGCAGGATCCATACCTAGCTTTAAGAAGAGGTATGATAAAGCTCATGAAGCGGGAAGAGTGACCGAGTAGCGGACAGTGAAGAGGCGGGGCCAGGAGCTTTGAATCGACCCCTGCAAGCACAACTAGGTGAGTACAAACACACACACTATAGACACTACACACACACACACACACACACACACACACACACACACACACACACACACACACACGCGCACGCACACTACATTGCTAATGAAGTTAACTTATGCTATTAAGTAATTGGATAAAAAATATGCAAACACTAGGACCGTTTATTGAAAACGTTTCGTTCCAGGAATCACGGTCGTTCAAAATGTCCTGGTGTTTCCTTTCTGTGTCTTTATGAAATTAACCTTATTGTTGTCGCAAATTTGGGTTCACACCTCACGAGGTGTGTATCTCTCACAGTAAATATAAATGATTACTTTAATCCTTATTTTAGAGATTAAAAGTATCCTTAACCCTCGTCATTAAGGCTGATTATTGTCGTCTCTCTTTCGCCATAACCCACAGCAAAAGATGCGTTAAATTTACAGGCATATCGAAAGTGGAACTTGCGCAATCCACTGTCTGAGTCTGCAGTTATACGAAATCCAATACAAGGTATAGCACGCAAGAGTCCGCATGCATCAATGCCAGTGAAAGGACTCACACTGGGATGAAGGATGCGTCACTTACATTGACAGTCGCTCTTGCTATACAGCTGGGGCGGTAGGCAACACGGTAAGCAACATGACTGGCACAACTGTCAGTGAGACAGACGCTAGTTTGCTCCAGCTTTGGGTAACTTCAGTTACATTATTACACGGGAACAATTGCGAGCCACAGAAATATCAAAATAAGTCACAGAAACCACAAGAAGGTAACCATATCATGCATGGCACTCATTACCAACAACAAATTATAACGTGGTCAGTACATGTACGTACACATACAGAAACAGAGACGTGGCACATAATCACACCGTTTAAAATATTAAGAGTATCAACTAGGTGGACAGACAAGCTGCTGTCAGAGGCGGAGCCAGAACGTACCTGTGACTGATTTCGAGACTTTCTACTCTCGTAGCCCTGCCTAAGATTTCACTGGTAATCGTTTGTTCATGTAGGCTAACACTGCCTGCCACCCGGAGATCTAAGTTGTCATAAGAATCTGGCTGATCCGCCACTTGTCTGATGTCTAATTTTATCTTGACATCTATCTCTGATCCGACATTTCTTATATATTATGGATCCATGGAGTGGTGGCAGGCATTATGGCTCCATGGAGTGGTGGCAGGTATTATGGATCCATGGAGTGGTGGTGGATATTATGGATCCATGGAGTGGTGGTATGTATTATGGATCCATGGAGTGGTGGCAGGTATTATGGATCCATGGAGTGGTGGCAGGTATTATGAATCCATGGAGTGGTGGCAGGTATTATGGATCCATGGAGTGAAAGCAGGAATTATGGATCCATGGAGTGGAAGCAGGTATTATGGATCCATGGAGTGGTGGCAAGTATTATGGATCCATGGAGTGGTGGCAAGTATTATGGATCCATGGAGTGGTGGTAGGTATTATGGACCCATGGAGTGGTGGTAGGTATTATGGACCCATGGAGTGGTGGTAGGTATTATGGATCAGTGTAGTGGCAGGTATTATGGTTCCATAGAATAGTGGCAGGTATTATGGATCAGTGTAGTGGCAGGTATTATGGATCCAATGGGGTCGCAGGTATTATGGATCCATGGAGTCGCAGGTATTATGGATCCATGGAGTCGTAGGTATTATGAATCCATGAGTGGTGGCAGGTATTATGTATCCATGGAATGGTGGCAGGTATTATGGATCTATGGAGTGGTGGCAGGTATTATGGATCCATGGAATGGTGGTAGGTATCATGGATCCATGGAGTGGTGGCAGGTATTATGGAACCATGGAGTGGTGGCAGGTATTATGGATCCATGGAGTGGTGGCAGGTATTATGGATCCATGGAATGATGAAGGTACAATGAAGAATACGAGACAGAGGAGAAAGCGAGAGAGAGAGAGAGAGAGAGAGAGAGAGAGAGAGAGAGAGAGAGAGAGAGAGAGAGAGAGAGAGAGAGAGAGAGAGAGAGAGAGAGAGATAGAGAGAGAGAGAGAGAGAGAGAGAGAGAGAGAGAGAGAGAGAGAGAGAGAGAGAGAGAGAGAGAGAGAGAGAGAGAGAGAGAGAGAGAGAGAGCAAGTTCTAGTGACTGTGCTAATGATGACTGTGAAGGAGGAAGAAAGAGTTTGAAAAAAAGAAGAAAAGGAAAAAGAAAAAAAAAAGAAAATGAATAAGAAACGGGAGACAGAAAAGAAAAACCAGCAAGAGGCTCTAGAAGTCTGGTGGTAAGGTGAAAGGGGTTGTAGGGGTGTAGCAGCAGGCAGAGGCAGGGCCAAGCAACATTATATAGGTTGCAGGTGCCGTCAAGGGCAGGGTAGCGTGCAGGATTGCAGATCCGTGCAGTAATGCAGAGGTCTCCAGCACCCGCCTCAGGCCAAACACACCAACAACTTCTCACACTTGCACTCTCCTTGTACACACTCGCTCTTACGCGCTCACCTCTCCTATCTCTCAGAGCTCCCTCACTGTTTCTAATTGTCCTCGAAGTGTGTGGGTATACCTATTCTTATCGAGCCTATTATTCTGCCTATCTTGTAGAACTCTATCTTTCACGCCCATCATGTCTCAGGTCCTACAAGTTGTGTAACACAATTTCGGCTTTAGAGTTTAAGATTGTGTGGAAGTGCCTGGTTCCTATTCCCGATCATATTAAAATGGAAAAATCTCCGAAGTTGTAACAAACACACACACACACTCACACACGCAATTAAATGTAAACTGTCAGATGGACAATTGTCATACCATGTGTCATTATCTTCTGGAATGCGATAAAATTAATGAGTTTAGAGAACTGACTCAAAAATATTCAAGAAATGTTAAAGTATTTTATCCACAGTGGCATATTACCGACTATTCTGGAAAAATACCCTGGCTCTGCTTATTATAAATAACGTATAAGCACTTAACTTGTTTAAATTCAAGCATACCTTGTTAAAATATAAGGTAATATTTCAGTGACAAATTTAATTATGACGTGACCAGGTATAAACATGTAAATAGTTCATTACCACTGTAAGTTGTTTAGTTTTCAAAACTTTGCGGCCCAGTCCCTGGGCCCATTATGTGCCTCTGTAATCTTTTGACTACCGCCCAAGGATGAGTATGGGGTGCATAATGAAGATGTTAAACTGAACACACACACACACACACACACACACATAGGGTCAGTCCTAGGACCTGTGCTGTTTTTGGTATATGTGAATGACATAACGGAAGGCATAGACTCAGAAGTGTCCTTGTTTGCAGATATGATGTGAGGTTAATGACGAGAATCAAATCGGTCGAGGATCAGGCAGGACTACAAAGAGACCTGGGCAGGCTACAAGCCTGGTCCAGCAACTGGCTCCTTGAATATAACCCTGCCAAATGCAAAATCATGAAGATCGGGGAAGAGCAAAGAAGACCGCAAACACAGTATAATCTAGGTAGCCAAGGACTGCAAACCTCACTCAAGGAAAAAGATCTTGGGGTGAGTATAATACCGATCACATCTCCTGAGGCACACGTCAGTAAGATAACTGCTGCAGCGTACGGGCGCCTGGCAAACCTAAGGATAGCGTTTCGATACCTCAGTAAGGAATCGTTCAAGACTTTGTATACCATTTACGTCAGGCCCATACTGGAGCATGCAGCACCAGTTTGGAATCCACACCTGGTAAAGCACGTCAAGAAATTAGAGAAAGTGCAAAGGTTTGCAACAAGACTAGTCCCAGAGCTAAGGGGATTGTCCTACGAAGAAAGGTTAAGGGAAATTGGCCTGACGACACTGGAGGACAGGAGGGTCAGGGGAGACATGATAACGATTTATAAAATACTACGCGGAATAGACACGGTGGATAAAGACAGGATGTTCCAGAGATGGGACACAAAAACAAGGGGTCCCAATTGGAAGTTGAAGACTCAGATGAGTCAAAGGGATGTTAGGAAGTATTTCTTCAGTCAGGCAGTTGTCAGGCAGTGGAATAGCTTAGAAACTGACGTAGTGGACGCGGGAACCATACACAGTTTTAAGACGAGGTTTGATAAAGCTCATGGAGCAGGGACAGAGAGAACCCAGCAGCAATCAGTGAAGAGGCGGGGCCAGGAGCTATGAATCGACCCCTGCAACCACAAATAGGTGAGTACAAATAGATGAGTACACACACACAAACACACACACACACACACAGATCTTCGAATACACAGTAGAGCTACAAATGAAGGGAGAAGCAGGAAGGCAAGGCCGAATGAAGCCAAACTACAAGAAAGGGGACTACACGGGAATGAGGAACTTCCTGAACGGGGTTCAGTGGGACAGAGAACTGGCAGGGAAGCCAGTTAATGAGATGATGGAATATGTAACAACAATGTGCCAGGAGGCTGAGGAGAGGTTTGTACCCAAGGGTAACAGGAATAATGAAAAAGCCAGGATGAGCCCATGGTTTACCCAAAGGTGCAGGGAGACAAAAACCAAGTGTGCTAGGTAATGGAAGAAATATAGAAGGCAAAGGACCCAGGAGAATAAGGAGAGCAGTCGTAGAGTCAGAAATGAATATGCACAGATAAGAAGGGAGGCCCAACGACAATATGAAAACGACATAGCAGCGAAAGCCAAATCTGACCCGAAGCTGTTATACAGCCACATCAGGAGGAAAACAACAGTCAAGGACCAGGTAATCAGGCTTAGGAAGGAAGGAGGAGAGACAACAAGAAACGACCGTGAAGTATGTGAGGAACTCATCAAGAGATTTAAAGAAGTGTTCACAGAGGAGACAAAAGAGGCTCCAGAAAGATGGAGAGGTGAGGTACACCACCAAGTGCTGGACACAGTACACACAACCGAGGAAGAAGTGAAGAGGCTTCCGAGGGAGCTAGATACCTCCAAGGCAATGGGGCCAGATAATATCCCTCCATTGGTCCTTAGAGAGGGAGCAGTGGTGCTATGTGTACCCCTAACAACAATATTCAATACATCCATCGAAACAGGAAGATTGCCTGAGGCATGGAAGACAGCAAATGTAGTCCCAATCTTTAAAAAAGGAGACAGACATGAAGCATTAAACTACAGACCAGTGTCACTGACATGTATAGTATGCAAAGTCATGGAGAAGATTATCAGGAGAAGAGTGGTGGAACACCTAGAAAGGAATAATCTCATCAACAGCAGCCAACATGGTTTCAGGGACGGGAAATCCTGTGTCACAAACCTACTGGAGTTCTATGACATACCTGGAGGTTACCTGGAGGTTATTCCGGGGATCAACGCCCCCGCGGCCCGGTCCATGACCAGGCCTCCCGATGGATCAGGGCCTGATCAACTAGGCTGTTACTGCTGGCCGCACGCAGTCCAACGTACGAGCCACAGCCCGGCTGATCCGGCACTGACTTTAGGTATCTGTCCAGCTCTCTCTTGAAGGCAGCCAGGGGTTTATTGGCAATTCCCCTAATGCTTAATGGGAGGCTGTTGAACAGTTTTGGGCCCCGGACACTTATGGTGTTTTCCCTTAGTGTACCAATGGCGCCCCTACTTTTTATTGGGGGCATTTTGCATCGCCTGCCCAGTCTTTTACTTTCGTAGGGAGTGATTTCTGTGTGCAGATTTGGGACCATTCCTTCCAAGATTTTCCAAGTGTAGATTATGATATATCTCTCCCTCCTGCGTTCCAACGAGTACAAGTCAAGTGCTTCCAAGCGTTCCCAGTAGTTAAGGTGCTTGACAGAACTTATACGTGCAGTAAAGGATCTCTGTACACTCTCTAGATCTGCGATTTCACCTGCTTTGAATGGAGATGTTAATGTACAGCAGTATTCCAGCCTAGAGAGAACAAGTGATTTGAAAAGGATCATCATGGGCTTGGCATCTCTCGTTTTGAAAGTTCTCATTATCCATCCTATCATTTTCTTTGCACATGTGATCGTGGCACTGTTGTGATCCTTGAAAGTGAGATCCTCAGACATTACTACTCCCAGATCCTCAGACATTACTACTCTATTGTATGGCCAGAGTCAGTAGTACACTCTGTTCTAGTTATTATCTCCTCCAGTTTTCCATAACGGAGTAGTTGGAATTTGTCCTCATTGAACATCATATTGTTTACCGTTGCCCACTGGAAAACTTTGTTTATATCTTCTTGGAGGTTAACCGCGTCCTCAGCAGATGACAGCCTCATGCAGATCCTAGTATCATCCGCAAAGGATGATACGGTGCTGTGGTGTATATCTCTGTTTATGTCTGATATGAGGATAAGGAATAAGATGAGGGCGAGTACATGGTGACAGCAGTAAGACAAGAGAGAGAGGGGTGGGTGGATTGTGTTTTCTTGGACTGTAAGAAGGCGTTTGACATAGTTCCACACAAGAGATAAGTGCAAAAACTGGAGGACCAAGCAGGGATAACAGGGAAGGCACTACAATGGATCAGGGAATACTTGTCAGGAAGACAGCAGCGAGTCATGGTACGTGGCGAAGTGTCAGAGTGGGCGCCTGTGACAAGCGGGGTCCCACAGGGGTCAGTCCTAGGATCAGTGCTATTTCTGGTATTTGTGAACGACATGACGGAAGGAATAGACTCCGAAGTGTCCCTGTTTGCAGATGACGTGAAGTTGATGAGAAGAATTCATTCGATCGAAGACCATGCAGAACTACAAAGGGATCTGGACAGGCTGCAGACCTGGTCCAGCAATTGACTCCTGGAGTTCAACCCCACCAAGTGCAAAGTCATGAAGTTTGGGGAAGGGCAAAGAAGACCGCAGACGGAGTACAGTCTAGGGGGCCAGAAACTACAAACCTCACTGGTTTGTAGTCTCTGTGCCTGGCGAGTATAACACCAGGCACATCTGAAGCGCACATCAACCAAATAACTGCTGCAGCATATGAGCGCCTAGCAAACCTGAGAACAGCATTCCGACATCTTAATAAGGAATCGTTCAGGACCCTGTACACTGTGTACGTTAGGCCCATATTGGAGTATACGGCACCAGTTTGGAACCCACACCTAGCCAAGCACGTAAAGAAACTAGAGAAAGTGCAAAGGTTTGTAACAAGATTAGTCCCAGAACTAAGGGGTATGTCCTACGAGGAGAGGTTAAGGGAAATCGACCTGACGATACTGGAGGAGAGGAGAGATAGGGGGGACATGATAACGACATACAAATTACTGAGAGGAATTGACAAGGTGGACAAAGACAGGATGTTCCAGATATGGGACACAGCAACAAGGGGACACAGTTGGAAGTTGAGGACACAGATGAATCACCGGGATGTTAGGAAGTATTTCTTCAGCCACAGAGTAGTCAGGAAGTGGAATAGTTTTGGAAGCGATGTAGTGGAGGAAGGATCCATACATAGCTTTAAGCAGAGGTATGATAAAGCTCACGGTTCAGGGAGAGTGACCTAGTAGCGACCAGTGAAGAGGCGGGGCCAGGAGCAAGGACTCGACCCCTGCAACCTCAACTAGGTGAGTACAACTAGGTGAGTAAACACACACACACACACACACACACACACACACACACACCTAGTTTCACGGACTTATTCTGTGAGAGTAACAAAAATAATGAAGAAAACAGTAACAGTCTAGGATAGCCTGAAAGGTATTACAATGACTCCAACAATGCCTAAAAAGAAAAAAAAACAGCGATGGTTTGGAAAGTATCTGAATGAATGAAAGTGGCTAGTGAGGTACACAGGAACTAGTACAAACACTAGTACAATTTCTGATATACGTTAAGGACACGCCAGAGGAAACTGAGTCACACATATTCCTGTTTGCAGATGATGTAAAGATGCTGAGACGAATGTGAACCGAAGAGAGGGACTGACTCCACGGTTACCGAGACTTCATATATCACCCGAGATGCAGATAAATCGAATAATTTCATACGCATATGCTAAATTTACTTTTCTAAGGATTGACTATACATGTTATCAGAGAATAATTTTGGCCTTATACTGTACACATCGTATCAGGCATAACAGAATATGCAGTACCAGAGTCGAACCCACACCTGATCACCCACGTCCAGAGAAAGGATAAAACAAAAAAGGTTCAAATGTTTACAACTACGTAGAGCCTCGGTACTCGAACTAAATTTTTCCCATAAGGAATAATGTAAATTTGATTAATTCGTTTCAAACGCCCAAAAATACACTTACACCGACTTTGCGGTTTATTTTAGTATGGTATTTATGAATGTATTCTCGAAAGATATATTACAGAAATAGAGATGATTTTGACTGGTTTACAGACTAAAAGTACATTGAAATTGAGCTCAAAGTAGCGGAAATGTTCGATTTTTGCTGATGTTCAAAAGTAAACAAATCACGTCACGCGTCCAATACACGTCAACTGGTGGGTCTAATATGCTTTCACAAATGCGTTGATATTATTTATACCATTTTTTTCAATAATGCAGTAGTCTGCGTAACAGTAAATCTGTTTTTTTTGTGTGTGAATAAAACTTGAAAATGGAAAGTAAGTGTAATATAAGAGTGGCCCGAAGTGAGAGGAGCGCTTCATAAAATACAATTACAATACTGCTTTGAGGAAACCTTGATTATCATTGTTTTTCTTAATGATATTAAAGGAGATTGTTACATTTGATACAGGCCCAATATGGGGGCACAATGTTTCACGATGATCAGTGCCAAGATACTTTGGTGGACCAAGCCTTTATTTGCCAACTTTTCACTCACACGTAAGCTTTTCTTCATGGTTTGAAAAAAAACTCACCTGTGAGCGAAACGTTTTAGCAAGCAAAGGCTTGCTCTGATACGGATGCCTCTGTACTACCTTACGTGCCGCAATCTATTGTATACGCCTTGCAAACTAAGGTTTACCATGTTTAACTTTAACCAATTAGTGTATAGGTTATGAATTTGTAAGTTGTTGACACATCCACATGTTGTGATTGTGATGAAGTCATAAATGAGGTGTTTAGGTGTACCAATATATCATAAAAACAGTTGAAAGATTCAGTTCTTCCCTCGTTTTTATGACTATTGCATATAAGGACATTTAAGGATTATCTTTGAAATTTTGTTTTCAATTACCTTATGTTTATTTCATACAATACAAAAGTTCATTAGGTGCTGGGTAAGGCAGTCAGAGTTATGAAAAATATTTTATTGAATAGTCTGGCATATCAGACCTTCACAACAATGCTCTTTCGTACACATATTCAAAGGGGTTTTAGTCAATATAAATCAACTGTATAGGTTGCTTCCCGTTTTTTTTCATATTCCTAACATAATATACTGCTTATATAATTAATCCAGCGTTATAGTTATTATTTCGGAATAGCGGTAGAGTTTAAGTGTAATATTCTGACAAAAGATGGATATAACGAGACCGCACTCAATAAATATTGCTGCAGTGGTGTCAAGAAGAGTTTGTAGTATGTTAGCAGCATCGGTAAAGACGCAAGTATCACCTACACGCACACATGGCAACCATATACTGGATATGATTCTGCCCATTAATACACTGAAGCGAGTGGGACTAAGTACTCAACCCAACACGCCGCGCCTGCTTCAGAAGAGGCACTGGTGTACGGTACCTCTATAGTATTTCTGTCGAGTAGATAATTTTGGATCCATGATAATAGTTTTCCTCTGAAAATGAGGTTGTCTGTTTTCTGTTTCATCTACATTTTAGGCAGCTCTGGTGACAATAAAGGCTGCATTCAAGCCAAATCCTTGCCTGATAAGATATTCCACAGAGCAAGTTTAGATGCTTTTCCCAAGAAGGAACCCATACAGGTTTGGAGCGAGAAGATTCTATATTTGGAACAAGAGCCTGTTTAAAACAATTCTCTCAAGGCCTTTGCACATGCAGGATGTTAATGAGACAAGTCTAAACTTAGCGTTAGGTTAGGTGATTGGTAATGAGACTGTCTGGCACTAAAGAAATTTAGTAAAGAGTCGCTGGGTAGCTTTTAGTGTTATAGGTTATGCAGACTTTCATATGTTAAGTAGCTCTTAATTTTGTTATTGCCTGTTCTGTACTTGCTGCAGATTCCGGGGAAAGGGAAAGGGGTTATGCCCCCCCACGTCCCAGTTCCTGACCAGGCCTCTTGGTTGATGACTTGATCAGACATGCTGTTGGTGATGGCAGCACGCAGTTTAGCGTACGGTCCACAGCCCGACTACACATTCCAAGAGACTCCCTCTTAAAGGCAGTTACTGGACCGTTGGTAATTCCCCTTATATACCTTTGATGAGTTACAAGAGTTTTTCTACTCCCAGAGCCCGGCCTTGGGCCAGCCTCTTTTGGTGCTTAAACAGTCTTACAGCGCCTGGGGAACTGGAGGTCATCAGGTCTGATACGAAGAGGAGAAGGATAGCTCCAACTCCTTGAACTAAGAGCCCTTCACTGATTTTAAGGCACACATTCCAATCTTTAAAACGCTGGCTTTTTCTACTGTTGTCTGAAGCAGAAAATGTGTTACAGTATAGTTATATTTGAGTTACCAGTTACGATCCTGAGCTTCCTGCTATAGCTGGTGTTTGAGATGGCTAGGTGATGTTGAAATGTTCAGAGCCAAGTCCCAAAGGTTAGAAATATTTGCATACTGGTCAAGCAACATGTCAGCATAACTCGTAGGTGAGAGATATGCAAGCAAAGGAGTGTTAGATTTTGAAAGACTTTTGATCGTAGACCACATCTGTTGTGGACGTAGCATGATTGATGCCTTGCAACAACACTTACCAATACTGACCCTACATTTGATTGTTCTTTAATTTCCTACAATCACGGTTTATGTCGAGAAATTGGTTGAGAGAGTCAGCAGTTTTGAGATACCCATAACAGTGGGAGTCAGCTGTTTTGAGATACCTATAGTAGTGGGAGTCAGCTGTTTTGAGATACCTCAGTAGTGGGAGTCAGCTGTTTTGAGATATCTATATTAGTAGAGAGTCAGCTGCTTTAAGATATCTATAAGATATCTTAAAGTCAGCTGTTTTGAGATAACTATGTTGGCAAAAAAATAATAAGTTATTTACAAATATACAAAATGGTAAGGAGAGTCAGCTGATTCGAGATATCTATATTAGCAAAGACGTCAAAGGTTTTGAGATATTTATATTAGCAAGATAGAGTCAGCTGTTTTGAGATCTCTATATTGGTAGACAGTCAGCTGTTTTGAGATATGAATATTGCTCCGATAACTGATGAACATAATTTCCAAGACGTGAGTCAGCGGAATACCTCCGTTCACTTTTTTCCCTGAGGTTCCGAACCAATTAGTTTTATTCGGCTGTTAGATTATTATATTCAAGTAGAAGTGTTAAAGCCGTAGAGGGACATATACAGCATATGATCCGATGACGGGGAAGGTAGTTCAAATTCCTTGGATCAGGAACCTTTCACCGATATATCGAGGCATTTACACTGAAGTGTTTAGTTGGAGTAACTCAGTCATGTCAGTGATAAGGTGCCAATACAGTGTAATGAGCCTAGTAAAGGGGTCTGCTTCATATCATGGTAAATATGACGTTTGACGTGCGTGTGTAGGCAATCAAGGATGTTGGTGCTATTATTTAATAAAAAAAAAAAGTGCAAGTCCGACATCCTGCACTGTACTTGCTTATAAGGAGGCAGTGGTCGCTATAAGGAGGCAGTGGTCACTATAAGGAGGCAGTGGTCGCTAACAAGTTCTTGCACACAAGATTCACAGATAATAGTGTCAGGGAGTCTACCTTCTATAACTTTTTTTTTTTATTATTTAGCAAAAATTAATATAACAACAGTGTGTTGCTACGCTGTTTTACATGATAGTTACACAGCGGGAACAAAAGCTATGTTTCTCTGTCATATTCCATTAAGCCGGGCTATGGTTCGCACGTCGGACTACGTGCAGCCAGCGGTAACAGCCTGGTTGATCAGGCCCTGATCCACCGGGAGGCCTGTTCGTGGACCGGGCCACAGGGGCGTTGATCCCCGGAATACCCTCCAGGTAGACACACACACACACATTCACGGTTAAAATCTGTCAGCCTAAGCTAGGAGATTTCAGTAAGGCAATGAGGACATCGTCAAGTATTCCATTAAGTGTTCATCACCTCTTGCAGCTTCCAAGGTTTCCGTCCAGCAGGGCTGGGGTTACTATTACTTAGGGATTACTCAGGATAGCCTCCAATCACCTAGTCAATCTTCAATGGGGAGTGACCTTAATGCTGATGAACAGTTCTTCTTATGATTAGGAGCTACCCTTCCATTCATCAGATCAACCCTGATTACTTTTTGCATCATTCCCAGGGGTCAGATGACCTCTATTGCCAAGAAAATAATAATGACCTTGTCAACCTGTCTCCCTCCAGGTGAGTGATCTTACTGAAGATAAGGCTGAAGGTAACAACTGCATTTGCAATATATACAATATATTTTGGGTATTATTATAAAACACTAAAATCTGATGAGTACAATATCAACCAGATACACACAGAGGTATGCAACAGACGCCAGGCTGCTATACATCATACGCCAGGCTGGTATACATCATACACCAGGCTGGTATACAAGTGAGACGAGTGGCAGCTATACTTTAAGGTGGCAGCCAGAATGCTTGATAATTTAATGGAATAAGTTAAAAGAAATTCAATACTTCATGTGGTGGGTTAATGGGAAGTGCGTTGAAGTTCACATCAATTAATACTTCTCAGAACCTGCGTTCACGATCCGTACCCGAAGTGCTACTGCAGGGTTCACTTAGAACTGCAAATTAAGATGCTCATTTCATATTATTTAAAAGTGAATTATGAAGAACCTTTCATAGGATTGTGAAAAGGAATTAGGAAGCACATTTTAAAAGATTTAGAAGGGCAAAAAAAAAAAAAAAAAAACAGAGGCGGAGTTAGAACCCACGATCAGAGAGTCCTAGAACTCCAGACCGACGCGCTAGCCACTGGGCCAGCTGGCTACAGTAAGATTTGTCCAACTAGGTATATTTATACACCACAGGAAGGTTAGCATAGGCACTACTATGACCACAAAGTTTTTGCAGACGAATCTCCCGCTAGCATGGCCGTGACTAGCTCTAGATCAAGTCCCCTCAAAGCCTCATCATGACTCCCTGATCGCGGGTTCTAACCCCGCCCGTGGTATGGTTTGTTTGCAATCGTGTCATTACGATTTCGTGAGTCTCGATTTAAAAGGGAATTAGGAAGCACATTTTAAAGGATTTAGAACGAAATTATGAAAACCTTTTGGAAGACTTAAAAGAGAATTAGAAAGCACATTTTCAAGCATTCAGAAGGAAATCAGAAAGCAAATTCTAAAACATTTAGAAGGCAATTAGGAAAAAGTTTTAAAGGATTTAGAAGAAAAAGTGCCAATAACAACGAGTCAAAATTGTATTAGCAGAGTGAACCAGACACACGCAACGTCAAGTCTCACTGTTCTCAGTCATTACATTATTAAATCACAGGTATACAACAGCTAGAAGCTGTGACATCATAATGTATAATGCGTATGTATACTGTGTTCATAGATGAGCGCTGAACAACAAGTGTGAGCATATCAACGCTCTAAGTACACAAATAACCCGCACATAGAAGAGAGGAGCTTACGACGACGTTTCGGTCCGACTTGAACCATTTACAAAGTCACTGTGACTTTGTAAATGGTCCAAGTCGGACCGAAACGTCGTCGTAAGCTCCTCTCTTCTATGTGCGGGTTATTTGTGTATTGATCCAGTCACGGTATTGTGCCTTTTTTTGTTATTTAACGCTATAAGTGAAAACTGGCCGTGGAAGGTATTACGCTGTTGTCGGTTTACACAAATCAGATCTAACCTACAATAACAACCATGTAATTTTTTAATATATTTATGATTGGGGAAGAAATAAACGAACTGTAATGCGTGTAAAAAGTGACATGCAATTTGGAAAGTAGGTGACTAAGCAACCGTAACTTTGTTAGGTAAAGGGATACAAGTGTAACTAATGCGAAATTTTATTGTGGCAATGTTCCGCTCTCCGAAGCCGTTAAGTAACGGCTTGACAAACCCATGAACCAAATAACTACTGCAGCATAAGGGCGCCTGGCAAACCTAAGAATAGCGTGTCGACACCTTAGTAACGAATCGTTCAAGACTCTGTACACCATGTACGTCAGGCCCATACTGGAGCATGTAGCACCAGTATGGGACCCACACCTGGTCAAGCACGTCAAGAAATTGGAGAAAGTGCATTGTAACGAGTCTAGTCTCGGAACAGTACACCACCAGCATAGCTACTACTGGAGCTACAGATAGTACACCATCAGCATAGCTACTACTGGAGCTACAGATAGTACACCATCAGCATAGCTACTACTGGAGCTACAGATAGTACACCATCAGCATAGCTACTACTGGAGCTACAGATAGTACACCATCAGCATAGCTACTACTGGAGGTACAGATAGCACACCACCAGCATAGCTATTACTGGAGCTACAGATAGTGCACCATCAGCATAGCTACTACTGGAGCTACAGATAGTACACCATCAGCATAGCTACTACTGGAGCTACAGATAGTACACCATCAGCATAGCTACTACTGGAGCTACAGATAGTACACCATCAGCATAGCTACTACTGGAGCTACAGATAGTACACCACCAGCATAGCTACTACTGGAGCTACAGATAGTACACCACCAGCATAGCTACTACTGGAGCTACAGATAGTATACCACCAGCATAGCTACTACTGGAGCTACAGATAGTACACCACCAGCATAGCTACTACTGGAGCTACAGATAATACGCCACCAGCATAGCTACTACTGGAGCTACAGATATTACACCACCAGCATAGCTACTACTGGAGCTACAGATAGTATACCACCAGCATAGCTACTACTGGAGCTACAGATAGTACACCACCAGCATAGCTACTACTGGAGCTACAGATAGTACGCCACCAGCATAGCTACTACTGGAGCTACAGATAGTACGCCACCAGCATAGCTACTACTGGAGCTACAGATATTACACCACCAGCATAGCTACTACTGGAGCTACAGATAACTCGATGCCGTCAGAGTTCACAGACACTGAAGCAGGTTATGAGGAGCTGACTAGAGCAGTGTTGAGTGTGAGAATGATAGTAACAGTGGTGAAGACTCCTCACCTTCACCTCTTCCTCGATTGTGTGTGCTGTGTCCAACACTAGTTGGTGTGTCCCACCATTCCGGTTTCTGGGGTTCTTTCTGTGTCTACTGTTAATACTTCTTTAAATCTCATATTAAGCTCATCACATACTTCTCTGTCGTTTCTTGTGAAATCCCCCACCTTCCTCGCTCAGCCTGATTACCTGGTCCTTCACTGTTGTTTTCCTCTTGATGTGGCTGTACAACAACTTCGGGTCAGAGTTGGTGTTACGACTTTGATGTACTAACTTAAACAAAATGGTCCTGGCTCCTAAATGGCTACGCAATCTGCTGTCTAGGGGCATTAAAATTACACTAAAAGAAACACAGCCACTCTAGGGCCAGCATGCACTCATATTAAATAATGTAGCATGAGTGCAAATAATTAATATAGTATATGGAAGGACAAACTCACCTAATACAAAAATATACATATATATTAATAATAGTAACTTATATACAACTTACAAAGTACTGCTAAAAACCACCAGACTCCAGTTCACATTAGCTCACTAGCACACTGCTACTAATGAGTTAAAATAAATCACCAGGGAGGCACCATGACATACCCCCGTCTTCACTTCTGTCTGGTAGACTAATAATTACCAGCGGGCAAAACACCATACAGTACTCTCGCATAAACAGGCCTCTGCATACTAAGGCCTTACAAATAAATATGAGAGCACTTACACACAAACACCTATAGAATACACTAAAAAGCTTACCAAAATTACCTACTCAAACTACCGCCCAAACATGATGACTTCACCCCTTCATCAACCGTCTCGTACTGAAGTAAACACATCATCTGCTCCTGTCCTGGCCACACTAACAGACCGGGAATAATACGCATTCGGATGCAGTACAAACCCGGAAAATGACATATGGAGTGTTATTTCTTATATAAATTTGTACAATATTTTAAATGCAGCACACTGCATAATACTTGGCTTTCGAGTCTTTGTCATTTTCGTATTACCTATGTGTTTCTGTGGGTAATGATTTTTGCCCTTGCCTTATTCGGCTGGAAGAGCGTTGCTATTTGGGTTCAATAGCAACGCTCTTCCTGCCGAATAAGGCAAGGGCAAAAATCATTGCGTGTGCATGTGTGTGTGTGTGTGTGTGTGTGTGTGTGTGTGTGTGTGTGTGTGTGTGTGTGTGTGTGTGTGTGTGTGTGTGTGTGTGTGTGTGCATGTGCGTGTGTGCATGTGCGTGTGTGTGTGTGTGTGTGTGTGTGTGTGTGTGTGTGTGTGTGTGTGTGTGTGTGTGTGTGTGTGTGTGTGTGCATATGTGTGTGTGCATATGTGTGTGTGCATGTGTGTGTGAATGTGTGTGTGTGCATGTGTGTGTGTGCATGTGTGTGTGTGTGTGTGTGTGTGTGTGTGTGTGTGTGTGTGTGTGTGTGTGTGTGTGTGTGTGTGTGTGTGTGTGTGTGTGTGTTTTACCATTTCTTGAAGACACTGTTTATAACGTATTCTCACACGCATGCTTGTGTATGTATGTGTGTATGTATGTATGTGTGTACAAGACTGGTAGTGTCCACAAGAGCAATACAAATCAAGAGAGAGCTCAAGGCCACAGCTCTGGCACTGTGCCCAAACAGAGACACCTTACACGATGGTGTGATTGTTGGGCCAAGTGCGGTAATGCAATCCTTGCCCCAGTGGAGAGAGGTGGGCAGTGGACAGGTGGCAGTAGAAAAGGGGTAGGGGGATTGGAATGGGCAAGGTGGGGGTGAGGGGTAGGGTAAGAGGGAGGAGACGTGAAGCACATGGGGAAGTGGGGGCGAATAGAAGGACCAGAAGTGAGGAAAAGGGTAAAGACAAAGCTATACGGAAAAGGGAAAGGGTAAGGGGTGGTGCGGCCGAAGGGAAAGGGCAAAGAGAGATGCAGACAAGGGGAGACGTCTGCCATAATTATTCCATAGTCTTTTACCTGTTGCTTATGTTCTGTGATATGGTCTGCCTGAGTTTTGTATTGAACTAGTCTGGAAGTCTTCAGTCCTCTAATATCTAAACAGCTGAAATCTGTCATCGTTGAATATCTTGTTATTTTCATTTACCTACCGGAGGACCTTCGTAATTTTTCTATGCCGTCTCCTGTTGTGAAATCTATATGGATACACAGAAGGGTTAGGAACTAGGCCCCAAAAGGGTTAAAAGAAGTACATCTGAAATTATATCTACAACTGATTATCTGTTGCAAACAAATTTAGGAAATTTGCTTAATATGTCTGGTAACTTGTTCCCATGAATAAGATATCTTGACATATCACATAGTTTACTGTACTGTCTATCTCTATATTCCTCAATAAGTTGACAAAGCACGTAGTATTCAAGAAAGTGACTATGGGGCTGGCCACATATTTTGTATTTGGTTTGTTTGTTCAACTGTCTGCCAAACTGCCAGAAGTACTTGTAACTAAGCCTGACCCTGGCTACTACAGTATCAGTCTGTTCACACTGAAAGTTGCTCCATAAGCGTACTTATCTACGTTCATGTTATCATAGTGGATAATAGATCTACTCAGACTACTAACTGCATTCCCATAACATTGTTTCATTATTTATTTCTCTCTTAATATTATTCTTTATTCTAGATAAAGACACACGAAAGTTATATTTTACATTTGCCTTCAGGGTTCTTTTTTTTTTTGGCCAATCTGTCAACTTTACCATGGAGGAGCAATCTAATGTGTGATGGATGGAATCCATAAGAAATTGTACATTAGTTCCCTTTTCCTGGATATTTGAGTAACAATATCTGGCTTCTCCAATGAGCATACTGTTAGTCATTATTCTGGTATTATCTGCAAAAGATAATACAAAGCCGTAGTTAGTGTTCTTGGCTATGTCTGCTATGAGTATGAGAAACAGTAATGGTGCCAGGACTGGGTCTTGTGGTACTCAACTTTTACTTTACTGAAACTGGATTTTATTTTGTTTCCTGTCTCTAATTGATTTTTTTTTTTTAGAAATTTTAGTAAACATATCTCTATTTTTTCCTGTTAAACAGAATTACCTCATGTTATGAGCAATTACTCCATTGTAGCATTAGTCAAGTACCTCAGCAAAATCCGTGGTGATAGCATCAGCGTTTTGTTTTCCTTCCAAGACCTCCGTAATTTTGTCAGTGATCTAACAGATGTTACAGGCAAAATCTTTCTGCTTTAAAGGCGGCATGTTGACGTGAGCTATGTAGCTCAGATTTCTCTATAAAATCAGTAATTTGGCGTTTCCTAACCCTTTCAAAGATTTTATTATATGACGCTCGTACTACTGCTCCGTAGTTTTTTTTATTAATGCTCTGCTACCTCCTTTCTGAAGAGGGGCTATACCTACACTTTTTTTAAGGCCTCTGGAATGTCACTTGAATCTAAGTCTGCCACCTTCCTCGGTAAATCATGAAATCTTTTATCAAACTTTCTCATATTACTCACCCCCCACCACTACAAACCTTACAAAAACAGAACTACCACAATTACATAACCACCAACCACACTCAGCAACAATGCCACCACCACTCACTAGTTACGCCAAACCTCCACCATTATTAGATCTACCAACACCACCCGCCCATTACCAACTCCATCATTCACAAACATTTCGCATCCCCACCACCACCGCTAACCACGACCACCACCAAAACTAATTACGACGACCACCACCCACTCAAGCTAATACCACCACCAACCACACTAATACCACCACCAATCACCATCTTCATCCTTTGTAATCCACATTTTTTCTTGGTCTAAGTGAGGCATTCAATCTCTATCTAATTAAATCTCGAGCCTTTACTTCCTGATTCCATCTCTTTCTTTTCCTCGCTGTGTCACTTTTCTCTCCCAAGAGATATTTCCATCTGTCACGTTCTCAGTGATTAACAGGAACAGCATCACCAGTAGAAGGAACTGCAAGAGAGAAAAAAACAAAGGACAAAAGTAGCAGCAACATTTACAATACTAGCAGCAGCAGTAACACTAGTAGCAATGTGAAGACGATGTAATCAGTCCATCACCCTTGAAGTCGAAGAATTTGAGGTTGTCAGTCCCTTAGCCTGGAGAAGTTCAGTTCCATAGATAGTTCCTGACTATGGAACTGAACTTCTCCAGGCTGAGGGACTGACAACCTCAAATTCAACACTAGTAGCAGCAACACTAGTAGCAGCAGCAACACTAGTAGCAAAACTAGTAAGAATAATAGAAGCAGTAGTAAGAATAATAGCAGCAGCACCAGTAACACTAGTAGCAGCATCAGCAACAACAGGAATACTAGTGGTAGCAGCAGCAGCAACAACAGGAACACTAACAGTAGCACGAGCAGTAGTAGCAGCGGCGGTAACATTGGTAGCAGCAACACTAGCAGCAACACCGGTAGTATCAGCAACACTAGCAGAAGAGCCAGCAATACTTGACGTAGGAGCAGCAGCAAGCAGTATAAGCAACAACAATAACAGGAACAGCAGCAGCTGTTCCTTCCCTTCTGGTGAGGCCTGGTACCCGCAGTCGCGCAGCTGCTGCTGTTCAGAATGATTGCATTCAGTTTGGCAGTGGAATTCTTTACTCTCGTACATCTTCCCTGACTCCTTCAATGTATCTTCCTTCAAGAGGTTTGTCAATAGTTACCTAACAAGCAGCCAC